>NW_027206346.1:5135000-5310000 GCF_024711535.1 Dipodomys merriami
AACCCCAACCCAAACCCTCAACTGAACCCTCACCCTCACCCTCACCCTAACCCTCACCCTCACCCTCACCCTAGCCCTAATCCTAATACTAACCCTAAACCTAACCCTAAACCTGACCCTCAACCTAACCCTTACCCTCACCCTAACACTAAGGCTAAACCTAACATGAACCCACACAGTAACCCTAAACCTCACCCTAACCCTAACCCTGACACTATCCCTAACCCTCACCCTAACGTTAACCCTCACACTCACCCTAACCCTAACCCTCACCCTCATCTAACCCTCACCCTAACCCAAACCCTAACCCTCACCCTAACCCTCAAACACAACCTCATTTAAACCTAACCCTAATGCTCACATTCAACATAATCCTAACCCTCACACTAAGCCCTCACCCTCAGCTTAAACCTAAGCCTAACAATAACCCTAACCCAAACCCTCACACTCACCATCAACCTAAAACTTATCCTAACCCTAAACCTAAACTTCTCACTCAACCTCACCCTCAACCTAACCCTAACCCTCAACCTAAACATCACCCTAAACCTAACCCTCACCCTAACCCTTAGCCTAACCCTCACCCTAACCCTAACCCTCACCCTCACTCTCACCCTCAGGCTCAACTTTAACCTAATCCTAACCCTAACCCTCACCCTCACGCTCAACCTAACCCTACCTCTAACGCTAACCCTGACCCTAACATAACCTCCAACCTAACCCTAACCCTAAACCTAAAGCTAACCCTCACCTAAATGCTAACACTCACCCGAACATTTACCCTCACCCTAACCCCAACCCTAATGCTCACCATAATACTAACCCTCAATCTCACAGTCACCCTCAGCCTAACCCTAAAATTAAGCCTAACCCTATCCTTAAACCTCACACTCACCCTCACCCTAAACCTAACCTTAAGTCTCAACCTCACCCGAACACTAACCCAAACCCTCAACTGAACCCTCACCCTCACCCTCAACCTAACCCTCACCCTCACCCTAAACATCACCCTAACCCTAACCATCACCCTTACCTTCACCTTAGCCCTAACGCTCATACTAACACTAAACCTAACCCTAAACCTGACACTCAACCTAACCCTTACCCTCAACCTAACACTAAGCCTAAACCTAACATGAAAGTTCACAGTAACCCTAAACCTCACCATAACCCTAACCCTCACACTATCCCTAACCATCACCCTAACCCTAGCACTAACCCTCAGCCTAACCCTAACCATCACTCTCACCCTCACCCTCAACCTAAAGCCTAACCCTAACCCTAACCCTCACAGTCACCCTCACCCTAACCCTAACTCTAAGCCTCACGCTCACCCTCAATCTCACCCTAAACTTAACGCAAAACCTCAAGCCCACCCTCACACTCACCCTAAACATCACCCTCAACCTAAACGTCACCCAAATCCGCACCAGAACCCTAACCATGACGATAACGCTAACACTCACCACCATCTAACCCTCACCCTAACCCAAACCCTAACCCTCACCCTAACCCTAAACCTCACCCTCACCCTAAAACTAACCCTAATGCTCACACTCAACATAACCCTAACCCTCACTCTCACCCTCACCCTCAGCTTAAACCTAAGCCTAACAATAACCCGAACCCTAACCCTCACACTCACCCTCACCCTGAACCTAACCCTAACACTAATCCTAACCCTCTTACTCACTCTCACACTCACCCTAACCCTAACCCAAACCCTCAACCTAAACATCACCCTAAACCTATCCCTCACCCTAACCCTTAGCCTAACCCTCACCCTAACCCTAACCCTCACCCTCACCCTCAGTCTCACCTTAAACCTAATCCTAACCCTAACCCTCACCCTCACGCTCAACCTAACCCTACCCCTAACGCTAACCCTCACCCTAACCCTAACCTCCAACCTAACCCTAACCCTAAACCTAACGCTAACACTCACCAAAACCCTAACACTCACCCCAACACTTACGCTCACCCTAACCCCAACCCTAATGCTCACCATAACCCTAAATCTCAAGCTCATAGTCACCCTCAGCCTAACCCTAAACCTAACCCTAACCCTATCCCTAAACCTCACCCTCACCCTCACCCTAAACCTAACCCTAAGCCTCAACCTCACCCTAAACCTAACCCTAAGTCTCAACCTCACCTAAACCTAACCCAAACCCTCAACTGAACCCTCACCCTCACCCTCACCCTAACCCTCACCCTCACCCTAAACATCACCCTAACCCTAACCATCACCCTTAACCGCACCCAAGCCCTAACCCTCATACTAACCCTAAACATCACCCTAAACCTGACCCTCAACCTAACACTTACCCTCACCCTAACACAGAGCCTAAACATAACATGAACCCTCACAGATACCTTAACACTCACCTGAACCCTAACCCTCACACTATCTCTAACCCTCACCCGAACCCTAACCCTAAACCTCACCCTAACCCTAACCATCACCCTCACACTCACCCTGAGCCTAACACTCAGCCTAAAGCCTAACCCTAACCCTAACCCTCACAGTCAACCTCACCCTAACCCTAACTCTAAGCCTCAACCTCACCCTCAACCTCACCCTAAACCTAACGCAAACCCTCAAACCAACCCTCACACTCACCTTAAACCTAACCCTCACCCTAACGCTATTCCTCACCCTCACCCTAACCCTAACCCTCACCCTAACCCTAACCCTCACCCTCATTTAACCCTCACCCTAAATCAAACCCTAACCCTCACCCTAACCCTTAACCTCACCCTCACCCTAAACCAAACCCTAATGCTCACACTCAAGATAACCCTAACCCTCACACTCACCCTCACCCTCAGCTTAAACCTAAGCCTAACAATCACCCTAACCCTAAACCTCACACTCACCCTCACCCTAAACCTAACCCTAACCCTAATCCTAACCCTCTCACTGACCTTCACACACACCCTAACCCTAACCCAAACCCTCAACCTATACATTACCCTAAACCTAACCCTCACCCTAACCATTAGCCTAAACCTGACCCTAACCCTAACCCTCACCCTCAGCCTCACCCACAGGCTCACCCTAAACGCAATCCTAACCCTAACCCTCACCCTCACCCTCAACCTAACCCTCACCCTAACCGTAACCCTCACCCTAACCCTAACCCTCACGCTCACAGTCACCCTCAGCTTAACCCTAAACCTAAGCATAACCCTATCCATAATCCTCACATTTACCGTCACCCTAAACCTAACCCTAAGTCTCACCCTCACCCTCAACCTCACCCTAACCCTCACCCAAACCCACAACTGAACCCTCCCCCTCCCCCTCACCCTAACCCTCACCCTCACCATAAACATCACCCTAACCCTAACCCTCACCATAATCCTAACCCTCAACCTAACCCTTACTCTCACCCTAACACTAAGTCTAAACCTAACATGAACCCTCACAGTAACTGTAAACCTCACCCTAACCCTAACCCTCACACTAACCCTAACCCTCACCCTAACCCTAACCATACCCCTCACCCTAACCCTCACTCTGACCCTAAACCCAACATTAACCCTCACCCTCACCATCATCCTAACACTCACCCAACCCTAACCCTCACCCAAACCCTAACCCTCATACTCTCCCTCACCCTCACCCTCAATCTAACTCTCACCCTCATCCTCACCCTAACCCTAACCCTAATCCTAACCCTATCAGTCACCCTCAACCTCACCCTCACCCTTAGTCTAACTCTAAACCTAACACTACTCCTAAACCTATACATCACCCAAACCCTCAACTTAACCCTAAACCTAACCCTCACCTTCACCCTAACCCTAACCCTCACTGACAAGCTAGTATTCACCATAACCCTAATCCTAACCCTAACCCTCACCCTAACCCTAACGCTCACCCTAACACTCACCCTTACCCTCACCCTAACCCTCACCCTCACCCTAACCCTAAACCTCACCCTAACCCTAACCCTCACCCTAACCTTTAACTTTACCCTCACCCTAACCCTCACACTAACTCTAACCCTCAACTTAATCCTAACCCTAACCATCACCCTCACCCTCACCCTCACCCTCACCCTAAGCCTCACTGTCACCCTCATGCTCACCCTCACCCTAAAATTAACCCTCACCCTAAACCTATCCCTCACCCTAACAATAAACCTCACAATCACCCTCATGCTCACCTCACCCTAACCCTAAACCTAACCCTAACCCTCAAGCTAAACCTACCCTAACCCTAATGTAACTCTAACCCTCACACTCACGCTAAACCCCACGCTAACCCTTACTCTCAGCATAAATCTAACCCTAACCCTAACCCTTTCACTGACCCTATCCCTTACCCTAGCCCTAACCATAACCATAACCTTCACCCTAACCCTCACTCTAACCCTAACCCTCATCCTAAACCTCACCCTAACCCTAACCCTATCCCTAACCCTAACGCTAACCCTAATGCTCAATCTAACTGTAACCGTAAGCCTCAAACTAACTCTCATCCTAAACTTAACCCTAACCCAAACCCTTACGTTAACACTAACCCTAACACTCAACCTAACCCTAATCCTCACCCACACCCTCAGCCTTATCCTCAGCATAAACCTAACCCTAACCCTAACCCTAACCCTAATCCTCACCCTCATCCTAACTCTAACCCTAACCTTCACTCTCAGCCTCACCCCCACCCTCACCATAACCCTAACCCGAACCCTAAACTGAAACCTCACCCTAAACCTCATCCTAACCTTCTCCCTAACCCTCATCCTAACCCTAACCCTAACCCTTACTGTAAACCTAAACCTCATCCTAAACCTCACCCTAACCCTAAACCTATCCCTAACCCTAACGCTAACCCTAACGCTCACACTAACCATAACCGTAGCCCCCATCTAACCCTCATCCTAAACTTAAGCATAACCCAAAAGCTCACGCTAACCTTAACCCTAAAACTCACCCTAACTCTAAGCCTCACCCACACCCTCACCATCACACTCAGCCTAACCCTCAGCCTAAGCCTAAACCTAACACTCACACTCACCCTCACACTCACCCTAAACCTAAACCTCACCATCACCCTCAACCTCACCCTTACTGAAAACCTAACCCTCACATTAACCCTAACACTCACCCTAATGCTAAGCCTCAACCTAACCATTACACTCACCCTAACACTAAGTGTAACCCTAAAATTTAATCTCACAATAACCGTCACCCTAAACATCACCCTATCCCTAACCCTAACCCTAACCCTCATCCTAACCATAACCCTCACACTCACCCCCACCCTCAGCCTAACCCAAAGCCTAAGACTAACCCTAAGCCTAATCCTCACACTCACCCTCACCCTAACCGTAAGTCTAAGCCTCACCCTCACCCTCAACGTCACCCTAAACCTAATGCAAAACCTCAAACCATCCCTCAAACTCACCCTAAACATCACCCTCACCCTAACCCTCACCCTAATCCACACCAGAACCCTAACCCTCACCATAACGCTAATCCTCACCCTCACCCTTACCCTAACCCTCACCCTAACCGTAACCCTCACCCTCATCTAACCCTAACCCTAACCCAAACCCTAAATCTCACCCGAACCCTAAACCTCACCCTCACCCTAAACATAACCCTAACCCTCACTCTCACCCTCACACTCAGCTTAAACCTAAGCCTAACAATAACCCGAACCCTAACCCTCACACTCTCCCTCACTCTAAACCTAACCCTAACACTAATCCTAACCCTCTCACTCACTCTCACACTCACCCTAACCCTAACCCAAACCCTCAACCTAAACATCACCCTAAACATAACCCTCACCCTAACCCTTAGACTAACCCGCACCCTAACCCTAACCTTCACCCTCAACCTCAGGCTCACCTTAAACCTAATCCTAACCCTAACCCTCACCCTCACGCTCAACCTAAGCCTACCACTAACGCTAACCCCCACCCTAACCCTAACCTCCAACCTAACCTTAACCCTAAACTTAACGCTAACCCTCACCCAAACCCTAACACTCACCCGAACAATAACCTCACCCTAACCCCAACCCTAATACTCACCATAACACTAAACCTCAAGCTCATAGTCACCCTCAGCCTAACCCTAAACCTAACCCTAACCCTATCCCTAAACCTCACACTCAACCTCACCCTAAACCTAACCCTAAGTGTCAACCTCACCCTAAACCTAACCAAACCCTCAACTGAACCCTCACCCTCACCCTCACCCTAACCCTCACCCTCACCCTAAACATCACCCTAACCCTAACCATCAACCTTAACCTCACCCAAGCCCTAACCCTCATACTAACCCTAAACCTCACCCTAAACCTGACCTTCAACCTAACCCTTACCCTCAAGCTAAAACTAAGCCTAAACCTAACATGAACCCTCACAGTAACCCTAACTTTCACCCGAACCCTAACCCTCAAACTATCCCTAACCCTCACCCGAACCCTAACCCTAAACCTCACCCTAACCCTAACCATCACCCTCACTCTCACCCTGAGCCTAAACCTCAGCCTAAAGCCTAACCCTAAACCTAACCCTCACAGTCAACCTCACCCTAACCCTAACTCTAAGCCTCAACCTCACCCTCAACCTCACCCTAAACCTAATGCAAACCCTCAAACCAACCCTCACACTCACCCTAAACATCACCCTAAACCTAACCCTCACCCTAACGCTATTCCTCACCCTCCACCTAACCCTAACCCTCACCCTAACCCTAACCCTCACCCTCATTTAACCCTCACCCTAAATCAAACCCTAACCCTCACCCTAACCCTCAACCTCACCCTCACCCTAAACCTAACCCTAATGCTCACACTCAAGATAACCCTAACCCTCACACTCACCCTCACCCTCAGCTTAATCCTAAGCCTAACAATCACCCTAACCCTAAACCTCACACTCACCCTCACCCTAAACCTAACCCTAAACCTAATCCTAACACTCTCACTGACCCTCACACTCACCCTAACCCTAACCCAAACCCTCAATCTAAACATCACCCTAAACCTAACCCTCACCCTAACCCTTAGCCTAACCCTCACCCTAACTATAACCCTCACCCTCAGCCTCACCCACAGGCTCACCCTAAACGCAATCCTAAACCTAAACCTAACCCTCACACTCACACTCACCCTCAACCTAACCCTCACCCTAAACCTAACCCTCACCCTAACCCTAACCCTCACGCTCACAGTCACCCTCAGCCTAAGCCTAAACCTAAGCATAACCCTATCCCTAATCCTCACATTAACCGTCACCCTAAACCTAACCCTAAGTCTCACCCTCACCCTCAACCTCACCCTAACCCTCACCCAAACCCACAACTGAACCCTCACCCTCCCCCTCACCCTAACCCTCACCCTCACCATAAACATCACCCTAACCCTAACCCTCACCATTACCCTCACCCTAGCCCTAACCCTCATACTAACCCTAAACCTCAACATAAACCTCACCGTCAACCTAACCCTTACTCTCACCCTAACACTAAGTCTAAACCTAACATGAACCTTCACAGTAACCGTAAACCTCACCCCAACCCTAACCTTCACACCAACCCTAATCTTCACCCTAACCCTAACCATACCCCTCACCCTAACCCTCACTCTGACCCTAAACCCAACCCTAACCCTCACCCTCACCATCATCCTAACACTCACCCAACCCTAACCCTCACCCAAACCCTAACCCTCATACTCTCCCGAACCCGAACGCTCACTCTAACACTCACCCTTATCCTCACCTTAACCCTCACCCTAACCCTAACCCTATCAGTCACCCTCACCCTCACCCTCATCCTCAGTCTAACTCTAAACCTAACACTACTCCTAAACCTATACATCACCCAAACCCTCAACTTAACCCTAAACCTAACCCTCACCTTCACCCTATCCCTAACCCTCACTGACAAGCTAGTATTCACCACAACCCTAATCCTAACCCTAAACATCACCCTATCCCTAACCCTCACCCTAAAACTCACCCTTAACCTCACCCTAACCCTCACCCTCACCCTAACCCTAAACCTCACCCGAACCCTAACCCTAACCCTCACCCTAACCTTTAACCTTACCCTCACCTTAACCCTCACACTAACTCTAACCCTCAACTTAACCCTAACCCTAACCATCACCCTCAACCTCACGCTCACCCTCAGCCTAACTTTAAACCTAACCCTACTCCTAACACTAACCTTCACCTTCACCCTCAAACTAACCCTAACCCTAAACCTAAACCTAATCCTAACCCTCACACTCACCCTCACCCTCACCCTAAACCTCACTGTCACCCTCAAGCTCACCCTCACCCTAAACCTAACCATCACCCTAAACCTATCCCTCACCCTAACAATAAACCTCACAATCACCCTCACGCTCACTTCACCCTAAACCTAAACCTAACCCTAACCCTCAAGCTAAACCTACCCTAACCCTAATGTAACTCTAACCCTCACACTCATGCTAAACCTCACGCTAACCCTTACTCTCAGCATAAATCTAACCCTAACCCTAACCCTCGCACTGACCCTATCCCTTACCCTAGCCCTAACCATAACCATAACCTTCACCCTAACCCTAACCCTAACCCTCACCCTAACCCTAACCCTCATCCTAAACCTCACCCTAACCCTAACCCTATCCCTAACCCTAACGCTAACCCTAATGCTCAATCTAACTGTAACCGTAAGCCTCAAACTAACTCTCATCCTAAACTTAACCCTAACCCAAACTCTTACGTTAACACTAACCCTAACACTCAACCTAACCCTAATCCTCACCCACACCCTCAGCCTTATCCTCAGCATAAACCTAACCCTAACCCTAACCCTAACCCTAATCCTCACCCTCATCCTAACTCTAACCCTAACCTTCACTCTCACCCTCACCTCCACCCTCACCATAACCCTAACCCGAACCCTAAACCGAACCCTCACCCTAACCCTCATCCTAACCTTCTCCCTAACCCTCATCCTAACCCTAACCCTAACCCTTACCGTAACCCTAAACCTCATCCTAAACCTCACCCTAACCCTAAACCTATCCCTAACCCTAACGCTAACCATAACGCTCACACTAACCATAACCGTACCCCTCAACCTAACCCTCATCCTAAACTTAAGCCTAACCCAAACCCTCACGGTAACCTTAACCCTAAAACTCACCCTAACTCTAATCCTCACCCACACCCTCACCATCACACTCAGCCTAACCCTCAGCCTAAGCCTAAACCTAACCCTAACACTCACACTCACCCTCACACTCACCCTAACCCTAAGCCTCACCATCACCCTCAACCTCACCCTTACCGAAACCCTAACCCTCACATTAACCCTAACCCTCACCCTAATTCTAATCCTCAACCTAACCCTTAAACTCACCATAACACTAATGTAACCCTAACACCTACTCTTACAACAACCCTCACCCTAAACATCACCCTATCCCTAACCCTAACCCTAACCCTCACCCTAACCCTAACACTCACCCTCAACCCCACCCTCAGCCTAACCCAAAGCCTAAGCCTAACCCTAACCCTAAACCTCACACTCACCCTCACCCTAACCCTAAGCCTAATCCTCACCCTCACTCTCAACCTCACCCTAACCCTCACCCTAAAGATCACCCTAACCCTAAACCTCACTATAATCCACACCCTATCCCTAACCCTCACACAAACCCTAACCCTCACCCGCAACCTAAACCTCAATCTAAACATTACCCTCAACTTAACACTAAGCATAACCCTAAAACTAACCTTCACTAACCCTAAACCTCACCCTAACCCTAACCCTCACCCTAACTTAACCCTAACACTCACGCTAACCCTCAACCTAACCCTTAATCTCATCCTAACACTAACCCTAACACTAAACCTCAAACTCACCCTAAACCTCACCCTTACCCTAACCCTAACACTAACTCTCAACCTCACCCTCAACCTCACCCTAACCCTAACCCTCACCCCAACACTTACCTTCACCAAAACCCTCACCCTAACGCTAACCCTAACGCTAAACCTCACCTCACCCGCAACCTCACCTTAACCGTAACCCTAACCCTAACCCTAACAATAACCCTAACCCTAACCCTAAACCTAATCCTTACCCTAACCCACACCATCACCCTCAACTTCACCCTAAACGGAACCCTAATCCTCTCAGTAAACCTAAATCTCTCCCTAAACCTAACCCTCACACTCACCCTAACCCTCACCCTAAAACTTACCCTCACCCTAACCCTCAGCCTAAACCTAAACCTATCCCTAACCCTCACCTTAACCTTCACCCTAAACCCAAACGTAATGGTCACCCTCAAACTAACCCTGAACCTCACCAGAACCCTAACCCTGCCCCTCATCCTAACCATCATCCTAACCCTCACCCTAACCCTAAATCTAACCCTAAAACTTACGCGCACCCTAACACTCACCCTCACCCTCACCCTAAGCCTCACCCTCACCCCCACTCTAACCATGACCCTATCCCTAACCCTCACCCTCACCTTAAGCCTAAGCCTCACACTAACCCTAACCCTAACTCTCACACTCACGCTCACCCTCAGCCTAATCCTAAGCCTAATATTAACCCTGACCCTAACCCTCACACTCACTCTCACCCTAAACCTAACCCAAACACTCAACCAAAACCTCACCCTCACCCTCACCCTAACCATCACAATCACCCTAAACATCACACTAAACCTTATCCTCACCCTCACCCTAACCTTAACCCTAAAAATAACCCAAACCCTAACCCTAAACCTAACCCTCACCCTAACCCTAAACCTCACACTAACCCTCGCCCTCACCCTCACCCTCATTTTAACCCTAAGCCTAACCCTAACCCTCACCCTTACTCTCACCTTAACACTAATCCTAACCCTAAACCTCACCCTAACAGTAACCCTAACTCTCACCCTTACTTTATCCTCACAGTAACCCTAGCCCTCACATTAAGCTTTATGCTCACCCTAACTCTAACCCTACCCTTCACCCTAACCCTCACCCTAATTCTAACCTTAACCCCTAACCTAACCCTCTCTCTAACCCTAATCCTAACACTCACCCCCATCCTAACCCTCACCCTAATTCTAACCTTAACCCCTAACATAACCCTCTCTCTAACCCTAACCCTAAGCCTCACCCTCACCCTAACTCTCACCTAATCCTCACCCGAACCCTAACCTCTACCTAACCGAGACCCTCACCCTCAACCTCGCCCTCATCTTTACCCTAACACTCACCCTCACACTACCCCTCACCCTAAACCTAACCCTAATCCTAAACCTCACACTCACCCTCACTCTCACCCTCAGCCTAAACCTAACTCTAAAGCTAATCCTAAACATAACCCTCAGCATTACCCTAACCCTCACCCTTAACCCTAACCCTCACCCTCAACCTAACCCTAACCGTAACCCTCACACTAAACCTAACCCTCACTCTAAACCTAAAACTAAACCTCACCGTATCCCTCACCCTAAACGTAACCCTAACTCTCACCCTAACCCTAATCATCACACTAATCTAGCCATCACCCTAACCCTAACCCACACCCTAAACCTGACCCTCACCCCACCCTCAAATTAACACTAAGGCTAACTCTCACCCTAACCCTAACCCTCACCCTAAACCTAACCCTCACCTATCCCTCAACCTAACCCTAACCCTAAGCATCACCCTCACCCTCACCTTAACCAGAACCCTAATCCTAACCCTCAACCTGTTCCTAACCCTCACCCTAACCCTAATCCTCACCCTAATACTTTCCCTCACCCTAACACCAACCCTAACCCTAACACTAAGCCTCACACTAACCGTAACAACCTAAGCCTAACATTAACCCTAACCCTAACCCTCACCCTCACCCTAAACCTAACCCTAACCCTAACCCACACCCTCACCCCACCCTCATCCTCACCCTCACCCTAAATCTAACCCTAACAATAACCCTAACCCTAACCCTAAACCTAACCCTCACTCTAATGCTAACCCTCACTCTAACCCTCATCCTCACCATCACCCTCACCTTAACCCTAAGCCTAACACTAACCCAAACACTCACCCTCACCTTAACACTAAAGCTAACTCTAACCCTCACCCAAACAGTAACCCTAATCCTCACCCTCACCCTAACCGTCACCCGAACTTTATCCTCACCCTATCCCTACCCCTCAAATTAACCCTAATGTTTACCCTAACCTTAACAGTACACCTCACCCGAACCCTCAGCCTAACTCTAATCCTAACCCTAAACCTAACCCTCATCTAAACTTAACCCTAATTTTCAACGTTACCCTAACCTTTACCATCACCCGAACCCTCACACTAACCCTAACACTCACTCACACCCTAATCCTCAGGCTCACCCTAACCTTCACCTAATCCTCACACTAACCTTAACCATTATCTAACAAAGACCCTCACCCTCAGCCTCACCCTAAACTTCACCCTAACCCTCACCATCACCCTAGCCCTCACCCTAAACGTAACCCTTACTCTAAACCTCACCCGCACCCTCACCCTCATGCTCAGCCTTACCTTACCCTACCCCTAATCCTAACCCTAACCCTCAACCTGATCATAACACTCACCATAACCCTTACCCTCACCCTCACAATATCCCTAACCTTAACCCTCACACTAAACCTAACCCTCACCCTAAACCTAACCCTACCCCTCACCCCAAACCTCAACCTAACCTAAACCTAACCCTCACCCTAACGCTAACCCTCACCCTCACCCTAGCCCTCACCCTAATCCTAATCCTCATCTTAAACTTCACCCTCACACCACCCTCAAACTTACCGTAACCCTAACACTCACCCTAACCCTAACCCTAACCCCCACACTAGCCCTCACCTTAAACCGAACCCTAACCCTCCCCCTCACCCAAACCCTAACCTTAACCCTAACCCTAACCCTCACCCTAACCCTCTCCCTAACACTAACCTTAACCCTAACCCTCACCCTTACCTTAACCCTCACCCTAACCCTTAACCTCATCCTCACCCTAAACCTCACACTAAACCTAAACCTCACCCAAACTCTACCCCTAACCGTCACCCTCACCCTCACCCTCATGCTAACCCTAACCCTAACCCTCACCCTAACCCTAAAACTCACCCTAACCCTAACCCTAACAATCACCCTCAAGCTCACCTTATCCCTAACCCTAACCCTCACCCTAACCTTCACTCTAACCCTGCTGGTAACTCTAACACTCACCCTAACCCTCACGCTATCACTTACCCACACCATAAACCTAAACCTAACCCTCACCCTCACACTCACCCTAAATCTCACCCTAAACTTAACCCTAACCCAAACACGAAACCCTAACCTTAAACTTAACCCTAACCCTAAACCTAACCCTCAAGCTAAGTGTCACCCTATCCCTAACCCTATCCCAAACCCTAACCCTCACCCTAACCCTCACCCTAAACCTTATACTCACCCTCACCCTAACCCTAACCCTAACGCTGATGCTTACAATAACTCTAACCCTCACCCTAAACCTAAACTTACCCCTCACCCTAACCCTCATTCTCCCTAAATCTAACTCAAAACCTATCCCTAACACTAATCCTAACCCTAACCCTCACCCTCATCATAACTCACCCTAACACTAACACTCTCAACCTCACCCTCACCCTCAGCCTAACCCTTACCCTCACACTAACCCTAACCATCACGCTAACCCTCAACCTAATCCTTAACACTAAACCTAACCATAACCCTTACACTAACCCTAACCCTAAACATCACCAAAATCCTCAATAACCCTAAATCTAGTCCTAACCCTAACCCTTACCCTCACCCTAACCCTAACACTCACCCTAACCCTAACCTTCACCCTAACACTAAGCCTAACCCTAACACAAACCCTCACACTAAACCTAACCCTCAGCCTAAACCTAACCCTCAACCTAATCCTAACCCTAACCCAAATCCTCACCCTCAACTTTCCCTCACACTAACCCTTTTCCTATCACTAACCCTAACCCTCACCCTTTAAGTAACCCTAACCCTCACCAAAAACCTCACCCTTACCCTTACCTTACCCTCACCCTAACCCTCACACTAACCATAAACCTCAAACTAACCTAATCAAAACACTCACACTAAACCTCACCCTAACCCTAATGCTAACCCTAACACTCACCCTCACCCTAACCCTCACCCTAAACCTGAACCTCAGTCTAACCTTAACCCTAACCCACAACCTTACCCTAAACCTCACCGTAACCCTAACCCTCACCCTAATCCTTACCCTCACCCTAACCCTCACCCTAAACCTAACCCTAAGCTAACCCTAAACCTCACCCTAACCCTCACCCTCACCCTAACCCTAACCTTCACCCTAACACTAAGCCTAACCCTAACACAAACGCTCACACTAACCCTAACCCTCAGCCTAAACCTAACCCTCAACCTAAACCTAACCCTAACCCAAATCCTCACCCTCATCTTATCCCTCACACTAACCCTTTTCCTATCCCTAACCCTAACCCTAACCCTAACCCTCACCCTTTCCGTAACCCTCACCCTCACCAAAAACCTCACCCTTACCCTTACCTTACCCTCACACTAACCCTCACACTAAGCCAAAACCTCAACTTAACCTAACCAAAACACTCACACTAAACCTCACCCTAACCCTAATGCTAACCCTAACAATCACCCTCACCCTAACCCTCACCCTAAACCTGAACCTCACTCTAACCCTAACCCTAACCCACAATCTCACCCTAAACCTCACGCTAACCCTAACCCTCAACCTAATCCTTACCCTCACCCTAACCCTCACCATAAACCCAACCCTAAACTAACCATAAACCTCACCCTAACCCTCACCCTCATCCTAACCCTAATCCAAACCCTAACCCTCAGCCTAAACCTCACCCTAACCATAAACTTAACTTTCACACTAACCCTAACCCTCACCCTAAACTTAAACCTACCCATCACCCTAACCCTAACCCTCATGCTCACCCTAAAC
This sequence comes from Dipodomys merriami, assembly GCF_024711535.1. Lineage (NCBI taxonomy): Eukaryota > Metazoa > Chordata > Mammalia > Rodentia > Heteromyidae > Dipodomys > Dipodomys merriami. The sequence goes on from NW_027206346.1 coordinate 5,150,007, forward strand.
CTAACCCTAACCCTATCCCACACCCTCACCCTCACCCTCATCCTCACCCTCACCCTAAACCTAATCCTAACAATAACCCTAATCGTAAACCTAACCCTCACCTTAACCCTAACCCTCAAGCTAACCCTCATCCTCACCCTCACCCTCACCTTAACCCTAAGCCTAACCCTAACCCTCACCCTCACCCTCAACTTAACACTAAAGCTAACCCTAACCCTCACACTAACAGTAACCCTAACCCTAACTCTCACCTGAACCGTCACTCTAACATGAACCTCACCCTAACCCTAACCCTCACATTAACCCTAATGCTCACCCTAACCTTAACAGTATCCCTCACCCAAACCCTCATCCTAACTCTAACCCTAACCCTAAACCTAACCCTCATGTAACCCTAAATCTCAACCTTACCCTAACACTCAACATCACCTGAACCCCCACCCTAAACCTAACACGCACCCACACCCTATCCCTAAAGCTCACCCTCACCCTCACCCTCACCTAATCCTCACCCTAACCCTAACCATTATCTAACAAAGGCCCTCACTCTCACCCTCACCCTATCCTTCACCCTAACCCTCACCCTCACCCCAGCCCTCACCCTAAACGTAACCCTACCCGTAAACCTCACCCGCACTCTCACATTCATGCTCAGCCTTACCCTAACCCTACCCCTAATCCTAACCCTAACCATCAACCCCAACATAACACTCACCATAAACCTTACCGCCACCCTCACCCTAAGCCTAACCATAACGCTCTCACTAAACCTAACCCTCACCCTAAATCTAACCCTACCCCTCACCCCAAACATCAACCTAAACCTAACCCTAACCCTCACCCTAACGCTAACCCTAACCCTCACCCTAGCCCTCATCCTAATCCTAAACATCATCCTAAACCTCACCCTTACACCACCCACAAACTAACCCTAACCCTAACCCTCACCCTATCCCTAACCCTCACCCTAACCCTAACCCGCACCTTATCACTCACCCTAAACCTAACCCTAAACCTCCCCGTCACCCTAACCCTAAACTTAACCCTAACCCTCACCCTAACACTAAACCTAACCCTAACCCTCACCTTTACCTTAACCCTCACCCTAACCCTTAACCTCATCCTCACTCTAAACCTCACACTAAACCTAACCCTCACCCTAACTCTAACCCTAACCGTCACCCTCACCCTCAACCTCACGCTAACCCAAACCCTAACCCTCTCCCTCACCCTCACCCAAACCCTACTAATAACTCTAACACTCACTCTAACCCTCACGCTATCACTTAAACACACCATAAGCCTAAACATAACCTCACCCTCACCATAAACCTCACTCTAACCCTAAAAGTAACCCAAACACGAAACCCTTAACCTAACCCTAAACTGAGCCCGAACCCTCATCCGAAACCTTATCCCTAAACCTAAACCAAACCCTCAAGCTAACAGTCACCCTAAACCTAACCTTATCCCTAACCCTAACCCTCACCCTAACCCGCACCCTAAACCATATCCTCACCCTCACCCTAAACCTAAACCTAACGCTAACCCTCACAATAAATCTAACCTCACCCTAAACCTAAACTTACCCCTCACCCTAACCATCATCCTAACCCTAAACCAAACCCAAAACCTCTCCCTAACCCTAATCCTAACCCTAACTCTCACCTTCACCCTCACCCTCAGCCTAACCCTAACCCTCACACTAACCCTAAACGTCAAGCTAACCCTCAACCTAATCCTCACACTAACCCTAACCCTAACCCTTACACTAACACTAATACTAAACCTCAACAAAACCTTCAATAACCCTAAACCTAGACCTTATGTTAAAACTTACCCTCACCCTAAACCTAACCCTCACCCTCACCCTAACCCTAACACTCACCCTAAACCTAACCCTCACCCTAAACCTTACCCTCACCCTAATACTAAGCCTAAACCTAACACCAACACTCACACTAACCCTAACCTTCAGCCTAAACCTAACCCTCAACCTAAACCTAAACCTAACCCTAATCCTCACCCTCACCTTATCCCTCACACTAACCCTTTTCCTAACCCTAACTCTAACCCTCACCCTAACGCTAACCCTCTCACTTTCCGTAACCTTCACGCTCACCAAACACCTCACCCATACCCTTACCTTACCCTCACCCTAACCCTCACACTAACCCAAAACCTCACCTTAAACTAACCAAAACACTCACACTAAACCACACCCTAACCCTAATGCTAACCCTAACACTCACCCTCACCCTAAACCTCACCCTAAACCTTCACCTCAACCTAACACTAACCCTAAACATCAACCTCAACCTAAACCTGACCCTAAGCCTAACCCTCATCCTAACCCTTACCCTCACCCTAACCCTAAATCTAATCTAACCCTTAACCTCACCCTAACCCTCACTCTCACCCTAACCCTAATCTAAAACCTAACCCTCAACGTAACCTAATCCTAACCCAAACCCTAACCTTCACACTAACCCTAACCCTCACCCTAACCTTAACCCTACCCCTCACCCTAAACCTCATCCTAACCCTAACCCTAAACGTAACCCTAACTCTAAACCTCACACTAACCCTAACCCTCACCCTCACCCTCACCCTCAACATAACCATAAACCTAACCCTAAACCTAAAAATAACCCTAACCCTAACCCTTATCCTAACCCTCACCTTCACCCTCACCCTAACCCTAACCCTCACCCTTAACCTAACCCTCAACCTCACCGTAACCCTAAACCTAACCCTAAAACTTACGCTCACCCTAACACTAACCCTAACCCTAAAACTAGCCATTACACTATCCCTAATCCTCAGCCTAACCCTAACCCTCAACCTAACCCTATCCCTAACCCTAACCCTCACCCTCACCGTAGGCCTCACCCTAAACCTAATCCTAATCCTAACCCTCACCCTAAACCTAACCCTCACCCTATTCCCAACACTCAATCTCACCCTCACCCTAACCCTAACCCCAAACCTAACACTCACCCTAACCCTCACCCTTACTGTAAACCTAAACCTAACCCTCACCCTAACCCACAAGCTTACCATAATCCTCACCATAACCCTAACCCTCACAGTTAACATTACTCTCACCCTCAACCTAACCCTCACCCTAAACCTAACCCTCACACTAACCTTACGCTAACCCTCACACTAACCCTCACCCTAACCATAATGCTAACCCTAACACTCACCCTGACCCTAACCTTCACCCTAACCCGAAACCTCACCCTAAACCTAACCCTATCCATAACCCTCAACCTAAACTTTACCCTCAACCTAACACTAACACTAACCCTCACACTAACAATAAACCTCACCCTAACTCTAACCTCACCCTAACCCTAATCCTCACCCTAACCCTAAACCTAACCCTCACCCTCACCCTCACCCTAACCTTTAACCTTACCCTCACCCTAACCCTCACACCAACCCTAATCCTAAGCCTAACCGTTACCCTCTCCGACACGCTCACCCTCAGCCTAAATTTAAACCTAAACCTACTCTTAAGCCTAACCCTCACCTTCACCCTCACACTAACCCTAACCCTAAACCTAACTCTAAGCATAACCCCCACACTCACACTCACCCTCACCCTAAGCCTCACTGTCACCCTCATGCATATCTGCACCTTAACCCAAAGCCTAACCCTCACCCTAAACCTATCTCTCACCCTAACCATAAACCTCACAATCACCCTCACCCTCACCTCACCCTAACCATAAAGCTAACCCTAACCCTCACCCTAAACCTCACCCTAACCCTAATGCTAACGTTAACCCTCACACTCACCGAAAACCTCATGCTAACCATTACTCTCACCGTAAATCTAACCCTAACCCTTACCCTCACCCTGACCCTAACCCTCACGTAAACCCTAACCCTAACCCTCATCCTAAAACTCACCCTAACCCTAAACCTATCCCTAACCCTAATGCTAACGCAAATGCTCACCCTCACCCTCACCCTAACCTAATCCTAACCCTAACCCTCACCCTAACCCTCACCCTTAACCTTAAACTAACCCTCATACTAACCATCACCCTAACTCTAACACTCACCTAACCTACCACTAAACCTCACCCTAACACTCACCCTCACCCTATCCGTATTCCTCACCCTAAACCTCATACTCACACTCACCCCACCCTATTCCTAACCCTAAATCTCACCCTCACCCACACCCTAACCCTCACCCTCACCCTCACCCTAACCCTAACCCTAACCCACAACCTAACCCTAACGCTAAACCTAACCCTCACCCGAACCCTAAACCTAACCCTCACCCTCACACTCACCCTAACCCTAACCCTAAACCTAACCCTCACGCTAACTCTAACCCTAACCCTAATGGTAAACATAACCCTCACCCTCACCCTAACCCTCACCTTAAACCTTACCCTCACCCTAACCCTCATCTGAACCCTCACCCTAACCCTAACCCTAACCATCACCCTAACCCTAATCCTCAACCCCACCCTCACCCTAAGCCTAACCCTAAGACTAAGCCTAACCCTAACCCTACCTCTCAAGCCTAATGCTCACCCTAACACTAATCCTAACCCTAATACTCACCCTATCCCTAATCCTAACCCTAACCCTCACCCTAACACTAACACTAATGCTAACCATAAACCTCACCAACAATCTAACCCTCACCCTAACCCCTACCCTCCGCCTAACCCTAACACTCAACCTCACCCTAACCCTCACACTAATCCTTACCCTCAACCTAACCCTAAACCTAACCCTCACACTAACCCTAACCCTCACCTAACCCTACACCTACCCCTCAGCCTAACCCTCATCCTACACCTAAACCTAACCCAAAACCTCACCCTAACCCTAAGATTAACCCTAACCCTAAACCTTCTCCTAACCCTAACACTCACCCTCAACCTCACCCTCACCCTATCCCTCACCCTAAACCTAACCCTCACCCTAACCCTCACCCTTACCCTAACCCTAAAACTCACACTCACCCTCACCCTCAACATCACCCTCAGCATAACACTAACCATAACCCTAATCCTAACCCTAAACCTCACCCTCACCCTAACCGTCACCCTAGTTCTTACCTTCACACTAATCCTAACCCTAATCCTAACCCCAACACTCACACTAAACCTAACCCTCACCCTAAACATAACCCTACCCCTTACCCTAACCCTCATCCTAAACCTAACCCTATCCTAACCCTAACACTCACCCTAACCCTCTCCCTCACGCTAACCCTAACCCTAACACTCAACCTTACCCTAAACCTCACCCAAAGCCTTAACCTCATCCTCACCCTAAACCTCACAATAAACCTAATCCTCACCCTTACTCTAAACCTAACCGTCACCCTCACCCTTAACCTCACACTAACACTAACCCTAACCCTCACCCTAAACCTAAAATTCATCATAACCCTAACCCTAACCCTCACCCTCAAGCTCACCTTAACCCTAACCCTAACACTAACCCTAACCTTCACTCTATCCCTAATGCTAAATCTAACACTCACCCTAACCGCACACGATCACATACCAACATGATAAACCTAAACCTAATCCTAATCCTCACCCTCACCGTAACCCTCAACCTAACCCTAACCCTAACCTGAAACCCTCACCCTAACCCTCACCCTAACTCTAACACTAATCCTAACCCTAACCCTAACCCTAACGCTAACCCTTACCCTAACCCTAACCCTAACCCTCACCTAACCCTCAGCCTAACCCTAACACTAACCCTGACCCTCACCCTAACCCTAACCTTCACCCTATACCTAAACCTCAGCCTAACCCTTACCCTCACCCTAACACTAAGCCTAACCCTAACACCAATGCTCCCAATAACCCTACCCTCAGCCTAAGCCTAACCCTCACGCTAAACCTAACCCTAACCCTAAACCTCACCATCACCTTAGCCCTCACACTAACACTATTGCTAACCCTATCCCTCAACCTAACACTAACCCTCACCCTAAACTTCCTCCTAACACTAACCCTAACCCTAACACTAAGCCTCAACCTAACCATAACCCTAACACTAATCCCAAACTCCACCCTAACTCTAACCCTCACCCTAACCCTAACACTAACGCTAAACCTCACCCTAACCTTCACTCTCACCTTAACCCTAACCAAAACCCTAACCCTCAACCTAACCCTAACCCTAACCCTTACCCTAACGGTCACAATAACCCTAATCCTCACCCTAAACCTAACCCTACCCCTCACCCTAAACTTCCTCCTAACACTAACCCTAACCCTAACCCTCACCCTTAACCTTAAACTAACCCTCATACTAACCATCACCCTAACTCTAACACTCACCCTAACCTACCACTAAACCTCACCCTAACACTCACCCTCACCCTATCCCTATTCCTCACCCTAAACCTCACACTCACACTCAGCCCCACCCTATTCCTAACCCTAAACCTCAACCTCACCCACACCCTAACCCTCACCCTCACCTTCACACTAACCCTAGCCATAACCCAGAACCTAACCCTAACACTAAACCTAACCCTCACCCGAACCCTGAACCTAACCCTCACCCTCACACTCACCCGAACCCTAAACCTAAACCTAACCCTCACGCTAACTCTTACCCTAATCCTAATGGTAAACATAACCCTCACCCTCACCCTAACCCTCACCTTAAACCTTACCCTCACCCTAACCCTCATCTGAACCCTCACCCTAACCCTAACCCTAACCATCACCCTAACCCTAATCCTCAACCCCACCCTCACCCTAAGCCTAACCCTAAGACTAAGCCTAACCCTAACCCTACCCCTCAGCCTAATGCTCACCCTAACACTAATCCTAACCCTAATACTCACCCTATCCCTAACCCTAAACCTAACCCTCACCCTAACACTAATGCTAACCATAAACCTCACCATCAATCTAACCCTCACCCTAACCCCTACCCTCCGCCTAACCCTAACACTCACCCTCACCCTAACCCTCACACTAACCCTAACCCTCACCTAACCCTACACCTACCCCTCAGCCTAACCCTCATCCTACACCTAAACCTAACCCAAAATCTCACCCTAACCCTAAGCTTAACCCTAACCCTAAACCTTCTCCTAACCCTAACACTCACCCTCAACCTCACCCTCTCCCTCACCCTAAACCTAACCCTCACCCTAACCCTCACCCTAACCCTATCCCTAAAACTCACACTCACCCTCACCCTCACCATCACCCTCAGCATAACACTAACCATAACCCTAATCCTAACCCTAAAGCTCACCCTCACACTAACCGTCACCCTAATTCTTACCTTCACACTAATCCTAACCCTAACCCTAACCCTAACACTCACACTAAACCTAACCCTCACCCTAATCATAACCCTACCCCTTACCCTAACCCTCACCCTAAACCTAACCCTATCCCTAACCCTAACTCTCACACTAAACCTAACCTTCACCCTAACTGTAACCCTACACCTTAACCTAACTGTCACCTTAACCCTAACCCTATACCTCACCCTAAACCTCACAGTCACCCTAAACCTGACCCTAACCCTAATGCTAACCCTAACCCTAACCCTCACCCTCAGCCTAACTCTCACCCTAAACCTCAAACTAACCCTAATACCAACCTCCACCCTAACCCTAACGTTCACCCTAACCCTAACCCTAACCCTAACCCTCACGGTCACCCTCACCCTCTCCGTAACCCTAAGACTAACCCAAACCCTCACCCTAACCCTAATACTAACCTCCACCCTAACCCTAACGTTCACCCTAAGCCTCACGCTCACACTCACCCTCTCCTTAACCCTAAGCCTAACCCTAACCGTCATCCTAACCCTCCCCTTAACACTAAACCTAAGCCTAACCCTCACTTTAATAGTAACCCTAAACCTCACCCTCACCCTAACTCTCACCCTTACTTTATCCTCACCCTAACCCTAACCCTCACATGAAACCTAATACTCACCCTAACCATAACCTACCCCTAACCCTAACTCTTACCCTAACTTTAAGCCTAACCCTAACCCTCACCTAAACAAAACCCTAACACTAACCCTAACCCTCACCTAACCCGGTTAGGGTTACTAAACCTCAACCTCATCCTAACCCTCACCATCACCTGAACCTGCACCCTCACCCTAACCCTCACCTAATCCTCACCCTAACCCTAACATTACCTAACCAAGACCCTCACCCTTACACTCACCTTCACCCTAACCCTCACCCTCACCCTAGCCCTCACCCTAACCGTAACCCTAACCCTAAAATTCACCCGCACCCTCATCCTCACCCTCAGCCTAACCCTAACACTATCCCTATTCCTATCCCTAACCCTTGCCCTCACCCTAACCCTCACCATAACCCTTACCTCACCCTCACCCGAACCCTAACCGTAACCCTCACACTAAACCTAACCTCACCCTAAACCTAACCCTACCACTCACCATAACCCTCACACTAAACCTAACTCAAACCCTCACCCTAACCCTAAACCTCACACTCACCCAGGCCCTCACCATAACCCTTTCCCTCACCCTAAACCTCACCCTCATACCACCCTCAAATTAACCCTAACCATAACCCTCAACGTAACCCTAACCCTAAAACTCACACTCACCCTCACCCTCACCATCACCCTCAGCATAACACTAACCATAACCCTAATCCTAACCCTAAACCTCACCCTCACCCTAACCGTCACCCTAATTCTTACCTTCACACTAATCCTAAACCTAACCCTAACCCTAATACTTACACTAAACCTGACCCTCACCCTAACATAACCATACCCATTACCCTAACCCTCACCATAACCCTATCCCTATCCCTAACCCTAACCCTATCCCTAACCCTCACCCTAACACTAACCCTAACCCTCACCCTTACCTCGCAATAAGCCTTAACCTCATCCTCACCCTAAACCTCACACTAAACCTAACCCTCAGCCTAACTCTAACCCTAACCGTCACCCTCACCCTTACCCTTACCCTCACGCTAACACTAACCCTAACCCTCACCCTAACCCTAAAACCCACCCTAACCCTAACCCTAACCCTCACCCTCAAGCTCACCTTAACCCTACCCATATCCCTCACTCTAAACTTCACTCTAACCCTAATGCTAACTCTAACACTCACCCTAATTCGCACACTATCACTTACCCACACGATAAACCTAAAACTAACCCTAACCGTCACCCTTACCTTAACCTTCTACCTAACCCTAACCCTAACCCTAATTCGAAAGCCTCACCCTAAACCTATCCATAACTCTAACACTAATCCTAAACCTAAACCTCACCCTAACGCTAAACCTTACCCTAACCCTAACTCTAACTCTGACCTAACCCTCAGCCTAACCCTAACCCTAACTGTGACCCTCACCCTAACCCTAACCCTCACCCTCACCTTAGCCCTCACACTAATCCTATTGCTAATCCATCCCTCACCCTAACACTAACCCTAACCCTAAACCTCACCCTAAGCCGAACCCTCACCTTAACCCTAACCAAAACCCTACCCCTCACCCTATCCCTAACCCTACCCCTCACCCTAAACTTCCTCCTAACACTAACCCTAACCCTAACCCTAACCCTAAACCTCACCCTAACCGTAACCATATCCCTCACCTTCACCCTCACCCTAAACTGAACTGTAACCCTCACTCTAACCCTAACAATAACCCTAACCCTAAACCTAATCTTAACCCTCACCCTCACCCTAACACTAACCCTAACCTTAACCCTGACATTAACCCTAACCCTCACCCTAACCCTAACCCTCAACCTAACCCTTACCCTCACCATAACACTAAGGCTAACCCTAACTTGAACCCTCACAGTAACCCTAAACTTCACCCTAACCATAACCCTCACAGTAACCCTAACCCTCACCCTAACCATAACCCTAACCTCACCCTACCCCTCACTCTAACCCTAACATCAACCCTAAACCTCACCCTCACCGTCACCCTAACACTCACCCTAACCCTAACCCTCACCGCAACCCTAACCCTCACACTCTCCAAAAACCTCATCCTCACTCTAACACTCACCCTCACCCTAAACATAACCCTAACCCTAACCCTCACCATAACCGTAACCCTAAACCTCACACTAAGAGTAACCCTAACCCTCACCCTCACCCTTACCTTATCCTCACCCTAACCCTAACACTAACCCTAACCCTAACCCTCACGGAAAACCTAACCCTCATACTTTCCAAAACCCTCATCCTAACTCTAACACTCACCCTCACCCTAAACATAACCCTAACCCTAACCCTCACCATAACCGTAACCCTAACCTTCACCCTAATCCTAATACTTAACCTCACCCTCACCCTAACCCTCACTGTTACTGTAACCCTCACCCTCACCTTAACCCTCACCCATACCCTAACCCTCACACTCACCCTCATCCTAACCCTCAGCCTCATTCTACACATCACCCTAACCATAACCCTCACCCTAACCCTAATCCTCTCTCTCACCAGAACCCTAACACCCACCCTAACCCTCACCCTAACCTCCAACCTAACACTAACCCTCACCCTAACCCTAACGCTAACCCTCACCCTAAGCCTAACCCTGAACCTAACCCTTAACCTCACTCTAACCCTAACACTCACACTGTCCCTAATCTCCACCCTTACCCTAACCCTACCCCTCACCCTAACCCTCAGCCTAATCCTGACCCCAATCCTAACCCTAACCCTCACGGTCACCCTAACACTCATCCTAACCCTCACCCTTCCCCTCACCCTAACCCTAACCCTAACCCTAAAACTCACCCTCAGCCTAACCCTGACCCTGAACCATAACCTCACCGTCACCCTAACCCTAAACCTCACCCTAACCCTAACCCTTACCCTAAACCTCACCCTAGTCCTCAACCTAACCCTAATTCTAACCCTAACCCTCCACCGAATCCTAACCCTCATCCTCACCCTAAACCTCACATTAACCCTAAACCTAATCCTCAATCTAATCCTCACCCTAACCCTAACCCGAAACCTTACCCTAACCCTCACCCTAACCCTAAACCTCACCCTTATCTTAACCCTCACCCTCCGCCTAACCCTCACATTTACAATTACCATCACCCTCAACCTAATCCTCACCCTAACCCTAACCCTCACCCTAGCCCTCACCCTAACACTAACCCTAACCCTAACCCTCACCCTCACGCTCGCCCTCAATGTAACACTAACCCTATCACTATTCCTAACCCTAAACCTCACCCTCACCATAATCATCACCGTAATTCTTACCCTCACACTAATCCTAAACCTAACCCTAATCCTAACTCTCACACTAAACCTAACCCTCACCCTAACCGTAACCCTAACCCTTATCATAACCCTCATCTTAACCCTAACCCTAACACTCACCCCAACCCTCACCCTAAACCTCACCATCATCTTAAACCTGACCCTAACCATAATAAGAAACATAACCCTCACCCCACCCCTAACCCTCACCCTCACCCTAACCATCACCCTAACCCTCACCCTAATCCTAACCCGAAACCTCACCCTAACCCTAAGCATAACCGTAAACCTAACCCTCACCCTAACACTCACCCTTAACCTAACCCTCACCCTAACCCTAAAACTCACCCTAATCCTCACCCTAACGCTCACTCTCACACTCACCCTCACCCTAACCCTCACCCTAACCCTCACCCTAACCCTAATGCTAACTCTAAAACTCACCCTAACCCTCATGCTATCACTTACCCACACCCCAAACCTAAGCCTAACCTTAAACCTCACCCTCACATTAAACCTCACCCTAACCCTAAACCTAATCCTAACCCTAACCCTCACCTACCCCTAATCCTAACCTTCAATTTCACCCTAACCCTAACCATTTCCCGAACCCTCACCCTAACCCTAACCCTCACCCACACCCTAACGCTAAAGCTCACCCTCACCCTAAACCTCACCTAATCCTCACCCTAACCCTAACCATTACCTAACCAACACCCTCAGCCTAAACCTCAACTTCACCTTAACACTCCCCCTCACCCTAGACCTCACCCTAACCATAAACATAACCCTAAACCTAAACCTTACCCTCACCCTCACGCTCACCTTCAGCCTAACCCTATCCCTAATCCTAACCCTAACCCTCACCCTCTCCCTAACCCTCACCATAACCCTTACCCCCACCCTCACCCTCACCCTAATCGTAACCCTCACACTAAACCTAACCCTCACTCTAAACCTAACCCTACCCCTCACCCTAAACATAACCCTAACCCTAAATCTCACCCTCACACTAGCCCTCACCCTAACCCTAATTCTAACCCTAACCCTCATCCTCACCCTAAACCTCACACTAGCCCTAACCCAAATCGTCAGTCTAACCCTAACCCTAACCCTAACCCTAACCCTCAACCTCAAGCTAACCCTCACCTTTACTCTTACCGTCATTCTCATCCTAACCCTCACCCTAAACCTAACCTAATCCATCACTATAACCCTAACCCCCACCCTCACCATCACCCTCATCCTAACCCTATGCCTAAGCCTAACCCTCACCCTATCCCTCACCTTCACCCTAGCCCTCACCCTAACCCTAATCCTAACCCTAACCCTAACCCTAATCCTCACCCTCACCCTAAGGCTAAACATCACCCTAAGCCTAATCCTCTCCCCAACCATCACCCTCAACCTTACCCTAAGCCTAAGCCTAATCCTTATCCTAACCCTCACACTCACCCTCACCCTAAACCTAATCCTAAACCTAAACCTCAACCTAAACCTCACCCTAACCCTAACACTAACCCTAACACTAACACTAACCCTAACAGTCACCATAACCCTCACCCTCAACGTAACTCTAACTCTAAACCTCACCCACACCCTATCCCTAATCCTAACCTTATCCCTAAACCTCACACTAACCCTAACCCTAACTGTCACCCTCACCCTCACCCAAACCGTAACTCTAACCCTAACCCTAACATTAACACTAATCCTAACCCTAAAACTAACCCTAACACTAAAGCTAACCTTCACACTCAGCCTCACCCTAATTGCAAATGTAACCCTAACCATAACACTTACAATGATCCTAACCCTGATCTTAACCATCACCTCATCCTAACCCTAATCCTAACCCTAACCCTCACCCTAAACCTAACCCTGACCCTCACTGTAACCCTCACCATCATCTTAAGCCTCACCCTCACCCTAAACCTAACCCTCACCCTAACCCTTAACCTCACCCTAATCCTAACACTAAGCCTAAATTAAAACTCACAATAACCCTCACCCTCACCCTAACTGTAACCCAAAACCTAATGATCAACCTAACCCTCACCCTAACCTTAACCCTAAACCTAACCCTAAACCTCACATTAACCCTAACTCTCACCCTAACACTAAACCTACCCCTCAGCCTAACCCTCATGCTAACTCTAATCCACAACTTTGAAGAAACCTAACCATATCCCTAACCATAAACCTCACCTTAAGGCTAACTCCAACCCTAACCCTAACCCATACCCTAACCCTAAGTCTAACCCTTTCCCTAAACTTAAACCTTACCTTCACCCTCTCCCTCAGCCTAACCCTAAACCTAACCCTAACCCTCACCCTCACCCTAGCATTCACACTAAACCTAATCCTAACACTAACCCTCATCTTAATCCTCACCCTAACCCTAACCCTAACCATCACCCAAAACCTATTCCTCACCCCCACCCTACCCTTCAGCCTAAACCTAAACCTAAGCCTAACCCTAACCCTAAACCTCACCATCAACCTAGCCCGCACCCTAACCCTAATCCAAACGATAACCCTCAACCTAACCCTCACCCTAAATCTAACCCTAAACCTCACACTAAACCTAACCCTAACCCTCAACCTAACCCTAACCCTCATCCATACAGTAACTCTAACCCTAACCCTCACCCTAATACTAAACCTAACCGAACCCTAAACCTCACACTAAACCTAACCCTAAACTTAACCGTCAACCTAGCCCTCAACCTAACCCGAATCCTAACCCTATACCTCTTCCTAACCCTCACCCTAAACCTAACCCAAAACCTCATACTAACCCTAACCCTCACCCTCACCCTCAGCCTAACCCTAAGCCTAAGCCTAACCCTAACCCTCACCCTCACCCTCACCCTAGCCCTCACCCTAACCCTAATCCTAACCCTAACACTAACCCTAACCCTCACCCTCACCCTAAGGCTAAACATCACCCTAAGCCTAATCCTCTCCCCAACCATCACCCTCAACCTTACCCTAAACGTAAGCCTAATCCTTATCCTAACCCTCACACTCACCCTCACCCTAAACCTAATGCTAAACCTAAACCTAACACTAACTTCACAGTAACCCTCACCCTAACCCTAACTCTAACCCTAATCCTCACCCTCAACCTAACCCTAAACCTCACCCTCACCCTCAGCTTAAACCTAAGCCTAACTCTAACCCTAACACTAATCCTCACACTCACCCTCCCCCTAACCCTAAACTTAATCCAAGCCCTAACCCTAACCCTCACCCTAACCCTAACTCTAACCCTAAACCTCACCCTCACCCTAACCCTAAACCGCACCCTCACCCTCAGCTTAAACCTAAGCCTAACTCTAACCCTAACCCTAAACATAACACTAACGCTAACCCTAACCCTCACACTAACACTAAATCTAAACCTAAACCTCAACCTCACCTAACCCTAACCCTAACCCTAAACCTCACCCTAACCCTAAACCTCACCCTCACACTAACCCTAAACCTAATCCTAAACCTAACAATAACCCTAACCCTAAAACTAACCCTCACCCCAAACATAAACCTCACCCTAATCCTAACCCTCACCCTAACACTTACCCTCAAGCTAACACTTAACCTCACCCTAACACTAACACTCACACAAACCCTAACCTTCACCCTAACCCTAAACCTCACCCTAACCCTAACCCTAAACTTCACCCTCACCCTAGCACTCAACCTAACCCTAATTCTAAACCTAACCCTCAACCTCAACCTCATCCTCATTCTCACCATAACCATAACCCTAACACTAACAATAACCCTAACGCTACCCCTAAACCTCACCCTAAACAAAACCCTCAACCTAACACTAAACCTCAACCTAACACTTACCTCACAATAACAATAAACCTCACACTATCCCTAAACCTCAACATAACCCTAAACCTAAACCTATCCCTAATCCTAACCCTCACTCTAACCCTAATTCTAACCCTAAACCTAACCCTAACACAAACCCTCACCCTAACCCTCACCATAACCCTAATCCTAAACTTCACACTCACACTATCCCACACCCTAACCCTAATCCTAAACATAAACCTCACCCTAACCCTAACCCAATACCTCTTCCTTACCCTCACCCTAACCCTAACACTAACCCTAAACCTAACTCTCACCGTAAACCGCAACCTAACACTAATCTCTAAACCTAAACCTCAAACTCAAACTGATCCTAACCCTAACCCTAACCCTAAACCTCACCCTAACACTAACCCTAAACCTCACCCTCACCCTAGCCCTCACCCTAAACCTAATCCTAACCCTAACCCTCACCCTAACCCTAAACCTCACCGTCAACCTAACCCTCAGCCTAACCATAAGCCAAACCCTAAACCTAACCCTAACTCACACACTCACCCTCACCCTAACCCTAATCTTAACCATAAGCCTAACAATAAACCTCACCCTAACCTTAAACCTAAAACTAACCCTAAACCTAACCCTCACCTGATCCCTAACTCTAACCCTAAACCTCACCTTCACCCTAACCCTAACTCTAACCCTAAACCTAACTCTAACCCTAACCCTTACCCTAAACCTCACTCTAACCCTAAACCTCAACCTCACCCTCACCATAACCCTAATCCTCACCCTAACCAAAACCTTCATTCTAACCCTAACCCTCACCCTAACCACAACCCTCACCCTAACCCTAAACCCCACCCTAACAATTACCCTCACACTAACAATAACCCTAAATCTAACACTAAACCTCACAGTAACCCTAACTCTCACCCTAACCCTAAACCTCACCCTAAACCTAACTCTAAAACTTAGCCTCGCCCTAGCCCTCACCCTAACCCTAATTCTAATCCTAACCCTCAACCTAACCCTAACCCTCATCCTCGCCCTAAACCTCAAACTAACCCTAACAATAATGCTCAATCTAACCCTCACCCTCATCCTAACCCTCACCCTAACCCTTACCCTAACCCTCACCCTAAACCAAACCCACACCCTTAGGGGAACACTGACCCTCAGCCTAAGCCTCACCTTTATTCTTAACGAGACGCTCACCCTAATCCTCATTCTAACCCTAACTGTCATCCTAACACTCACCCTAACCCAGACCCAGTCCATCACCCTAAACATAACTCTCACCCTCACCCTCAACCTCAGCCTAAACCTAAGCCTAAGCCTAATATTAACCTTAACCCTCATCCTAACCCTCACCCTAACCCTAACCCTAACCATCACCCAAAACCTATTCCTCACCCCCAACCTCACCCTCAGCCTAACCCTAAGGCTAACCCTAACCCTCTCCCTCACCCTAGCTCTCACCCTAGCCCTAATTATAACCCTCACCCTCACCCTAACCTTAATCCTCATCCTCACCCTAAACCTCACACTAACCCTAACACTAATCCTCAATCTAACCCTCAGCCTGACCTTAACTCGAACCCTTACCCTAAACCTCACCCTAACAATAACCCTAACAGTAACTCTAACTCTAAAACTAACCCTAAACCTAAACCTCATCCTATCCCTTACCCTAAACCTCACCCTCACCATCACCCTCTGCCTAACCCTCAGCCTAATGCTAACCCGAACCCTAACCCTCACACTCACCCGCACCCTCACCCTCACCATATCTCTAACCCTAAACCTCTCCCTAACCCTAAACCTAAACATCAACCTAAACCTCACACTCACCCTAACCCTAACACTAACCCTAACCCTTAACCTCACACTAACCATCCCCCCTAACCCTAACCCTAACAATAACACTAACCCTAACACTAACCCTAACCCTAACACTAACCATAACCCTCACCCTCAGCCTCACCCTCACCACAACTTAACCGTAACCATAACACTAACAATCACCCTGCCCCTAACCCTAACCCTAACCCTAACCCTCAACTCACCCTCACCGTAACGCAAATCCTAAACCTAACCCTATCCCTAACACTAAACCTCACCCTAACCCTCACGCTAGCCCTCACCCTAAACCTAATCCTAACCTTAAACCTCATCCTAACACTCACCCTAACCCTAACCCTAATCCGAACCCTAACACTTACCCTCATGCTCGGCCTAAGCCTAAGCCTAAGCCTAATCCTACCCCTAATCCTAACCCTCACCCTAACCCAAACCCTAACACTACCCCTAATTCTAACCCTAAATCTCACCCTCACCATAACCCTAACTCAAACCCTAACCCTAAACTGAACCTCATCCTAACCCTAACCCGAACTCTCAACCTCACACTAACCATAAACCTCACCCTAATCCTAACTCTCACCCTAAAACTTAACCTCACCCTAACACTAACGGCAATGCTAACACTAACGCTCACACTAACCCAAACATCACCCTAACCCTAAACCTCACCCTAATACTAACCCTAACCCTCAACCTCACCCTAGCCCTCACCCGGACCCTAACCCTCATCCTCACCCTAAACCTCACACTAACCCCAAATCTAATACTCAATCAAACTCTCACCCTCAACCTAAACCTAATCCTAACCCTCACCCTTACCATAACCCTCACCCTCAGCCTAATCCTCACCTTTACCCTTAGCATCACACCCAACCTAAACCTCACCCTAACCCTCACCCTAAACTTAACCCTCACCCCAATACTAACTCAACCCCTAAACCTCACCCTCAACTTAATCCTAATTCCAACCCTAATGCTAACACTAAACCTCACCCTAACACTAAACCTAACCCTCACACTAACACTTACCCTCACCCTAACCCTAACCCTAACCCTCACACTAATCCAAAACCTAACCCTAACCCTAACCCTCACACTAATCCAAACCCTCAACCTAATCCTAAACGTCACCTTAACCCTAACTCTAACCCTCACGCTCACCATAACACTAACCCTCATCCTCACCATAAACCTCACACTAACCCTAACCCTAACCCAAATCCTCAATCTAACCCTAAACCTAAATCTAACACTAACGCTTACCCTAATCCTAAACCTAACCATAACCCTCAACATTATCTTAACACACACCCTCAGCCTAAACCTCATCTTTACACTTAACATCAACCTCACCCTAAACCTCACCCTAAACCTAAACCTCATCCTAACACTCACCATAACCGTAAACCTAACGATCAAACTAACCCTAACCCTCACCCTCACTGTAAATCTAACACTCATCTTAACCCTCACCCAAACCATAACCCTAACCCTAAACCTCACCCAAACACTAACATTAACCCTCACCCTCACCCTAGCCCTCACCATAACACTAATCCTAACCCTAATCCTCATCCTAACCCTCACCCTAATCCTAACCCTAACCCTCACCCTAATCCTAATCCTAAGCCTAACCCTCAACCTAAACCTAACACTCACGCTAACCATAACCCTTACCCTAAACCTCACCTTAAACCTAAACCTAACCCGAACCCTAATTCTCACCCAGACACTAACTCTAACTCTAACACGAACCCTAACCTTAACCCTCATCCTCAGCCTCACCCTAAACCTAACCCTAACACTAACTCTCACACTAACCCTAACCCTAAGTCTCACCCTAACCCTAACACTAAAAACCTCACCCTAAAACTAACACTAACCCTCAACCTCACCCTCTCAGTAACCGTAACCCTAACCCTAACCCTAACAATAACCCTAACCCTAACCCTAATCCTAACTCTCACCCTCACCCTAAACCTAATCCTCACCCTTACCATAACACTAATCCTCATCCTAACCCTCACCCTAAACCTAAACCTCACCTTAACACTAACCCTAACCCTCACCCTCAACCTAGCCCTCATCCTAACCCTAATCCTAACCCTAATCCTCATCCTAAACCTCACCCTCACCCTAACCCTAAACCTCACCCTAATCCTAAGCCTAACTCTAAACCTCAACCTAACCCTAACCCTCAGCTCAACTTAACCCTAACCCTAACCCTCACCCTAACCCTAAACATAACCTGAACACTAACTCTCACCCTAATCCTAACCCTAAACCTCACCCTAACACTAAAACTCACCCTCAGTGTAACCCTAAGCCTAACCCTAAACCTTACGCTAACCATCACACTCACCCTAAACCTTACTCTAATCCTATTCCTAACCCTAACACTAACCCTCACCCTCAGCCTCAAATTAACCCTAACTCTTACCCTAAAACTCACCCACAACCTGACCCTAAACTTAACCCTAACCCTAAACCTCACCTTAACCCTCACCCTAAATGTAACCCTCACCCTAGCCCTCACCCTAACCCTAATCCTAACCCTACCCTCAATCTAACCCTCACCATAACCCTAACACTAACTCTCACCCTAAACCTAACCCTCACACTCAGCCTAACCCTAAGCCTAACCCTAAACCTAAACCTAACCCTCACACTCACCCGCACACTCACCCTAACTCTAAACTTAACCCTAACCCTAACCCATACCCTAATGCTCCCCCTAACTCTATATCTAACCCTAAACCTCACCCTCACCCTAACCCAAACCCTAACCGTAACCCTAAACCCCACCCTAACCTTAACCCTAACCATCACCTAAACCTAATCCTCACCCGCACCCTCACACTCAGCCTAACCCTAAGCCTAAGCCTAACCCTAACCCTAACCCTCACACTCACCCTCACCTTAACCCTAACTCTAACCCTAACACAAACCCTAAACCTCACCCTAAACCTAACCCTAACCCTCACCCTCACAGTAACCTTAAACCTGAAACTAACCGTAAAAATAACCCTAACCCTAATCCAAACCCTCACCCTAACCGTAACCCTCAACCTAAACCATTCCCTCACCCTAACAATTACCCTCACACTAACACTAACCCTAACCATAACCCTAACCCTCAGACTAACCCTAACCCTAACCCTAAACCTCACCCTCAACCTAACCCTAACATTATCCCTAAGCCTCACCCTAAACCTAACCCTCACCCTAACCTTAACTCTACCCCTAAACCTCACCCTCTACTCCTAATTCTAACCCTAACCCTAACACTGAACCTCACCCTAAACCTAACCCTAACCCTACCCTCAGACTCATGCTCAGCCTAAGCCTAAGCCTAAGCCTAAGCCTTACCCCAAAACTCACCCTCACCCTAACCCTTACCCTAATCCTAATCCTAACACTAAGCCTAACCCTAACATTCATCCTAACCCTAAACTTCACACTCACCTTCATCCTCAGTGTAATCCTAAGCCTAAGCCTAACCCTAACACTAACGCTCACACTCACCCTAACCTTTACAATAATCCTAATCCTAAACCTAAACCTAACCCTCACCCTCACCCTCACCCTCACCCTATCCCTAACACTAACCCTAACCCTAATCCTTACCCTCAGCCTCACCCTAAAACTAACTCTAACACTAAACCTTACACTCACCCTAACCCAAAACTTAAACATAACCCTAAATCTCACCCTAACCCTAACCCTAAACCTCACCCTCACCCTAACTCTTACCCTAACCCTAATCCTATCCCTAATCCTCATCCTAACCCTCCCCCTAACCGTAACCCTAACCCTCACCCTAACCCTAATTCTAACCCTAACCATAACACTAAAAACCTCACCCTAACCCTAACCATCATCCTCACCCTCACCGTTACCATAACTCTAACCCCAACAATAACATTAACCCTAACACTAATCCTATCCCTCTCCCTCATCCTCACCATAACCATAACCCTAACCCTAACAATAACATTAACCCTAACCCTAATACTAACCCTTACTCTAACCCTAATCCTAACCCTAACCCTCAACTTAACCCTAACCATCACCTTTACCGTAAACCGACCCTCATCCGAACCCTCACCCTAAACCTAACCCTAACCCGAAACCTCACCCTAACACTAACCCTAAACCTCACCCTCACCCGAGCCCTCATGCTAACCCCAATCCTAACCCTAATCCTCATCCTAACCATCACCCTAACCCTAATCCTAAACCTCACCCTAACCCTAAACCTAACCCTAACTCTCAAACTAACCTTAACCCTAAACCTCACCCTAACCCTAACCCTATACCTCACCCTAACCCTAAACTTAACCTTAACCCTAACTCTCACCCTAAAACTAACCCTAACCCTCACCCAAACCCTAAACCTTACCCTCACCCTCAACTTCAGTGTAACCCTAAGCAGAGCCCTAATCCTAACCCTAACCCTCACACTCACCCTAACACTTACCCTAATCCTAATCCTAACCCTAACTCTAACCCTCACCCTCAGCCTCACCTTAACCCAAACTCTAACTCTAAAGCTCATCCTCACCCTAACCCTAACCCTAAACCTCACCCTAACCCTAACCCTAAACCTCACCCTCACCCTAGTCCTCACCCTAACCCTAATCCTAACACTAACCCTCATCTTAACCCTCCCCATAACCCTAACCCTAACCCTCATGGTAAACCTAATCCTCACCCACACCATCACCCTCAGCCTAACCCTAATCCTATCCGTAACCCTAACACTCACACTAATCCTAACCCTAAACCAAAACCTCACTCTAACCCTAAACCTCACCCTCACCCTTACCCTCAGCCGAACTCTAAGCCTAATCCTTACCCTAACCCTAACCCTCACACTCACCCTAACCCTAACCCTAATCCTAATCCTAACCCTAACCCTAACCCTCACCCTCAACCTAACCCTCACCTTAAGCCTAACCCTAATATTAATCCTAACCCCAACCCTCGACCTAACCCTCCAACAAACCATAAAAATAACCCTAAACCTCACCCTCACCCTAACCCTAATCCTAACCCTAACCCTAAACCTCACCCTAACCCTAACCCTAACCCTCACCCTCACCGTCACCCTCACCATAACTCAAATGCTAACCCTAAAAATAACACTAATCCTAACCCTAAACCTAACCCTAACCCTAACCCTAATCCTAATGCTAACACTCACCCTCACCCTAACCTTAATCCTAACCCTAACCCTCACTTTAATGTAACCCTGAACCTCAACATAACCCTAACCCTCATCCTAACCCTCACCCTAACCCTAAACCTAACCCTAAACCTTACCCTAACACTAAACCTAATCCTCAACCTAGCCCTCACCCTAACCCTAATCATAACCCTAATACTTATCCTAACCCTCACCCTAAACCTTACCCTAACCCTCACCCTAACCGTAACCCTTACCCTCAGCCTAACCCTAACCCCACCCTCAGCCTAACCCTAAGCCAAACCCTAACCCTAACCTTAACCCTCACACTCACCCTAAAACTTACCCTAATCCTAATCCTAACCCTAATCCAAACCCTCACCATCACCCTAAAACTCACCTTAACCCTAACAATAACACTAATCTTAACCCTAACCCTCAATCTCAGCCTCACCCTTACCTAACTCTAACCCTAAATCTCACCCTCAACCTAAACGTAACCCTAACCCTAAACCTCACAGTAACCCTAACCCTAAACCTCACCCTCACCCTAGGCCTCACCCTAACCCTAATCCTAACCCTCCTCCTAACCCTCACCCTAACACTCACCCTAACCCTCACCCTAACCCTAATCCTAACCCTAACCATCACTCTACCCCTAACCCTCACCCCGACCTTAACCCTAACCCTCATCCTAACACTCACCCTAAGCCTAACCCTAAACCTTACCCTAACACTAACCCTAACCCTCAAATTCAACCTCAGCCTCACCCTTACCCTAACTCTAAAACTAAACCTCACGCTCACCATAACCCTTACCCTAATACTAATCCTAACCCTAAGCCTAACCCTAACATTCATCCTAACCCTAAACTTCACCCTCACCTTCACCATCAGTCTAATCGTAAGCCTAAGCCTAACCCTAACACTAACCCTCACCCTCACCCTAACCCTAACACTAACCTTAAACCTAACCCTCACCCTCAGCCTCACCCTAAACCTAACTCTAACACTATACCTTAACCTCACCCTAACCCAAACCCTAAACATAACCCTAAACCTCACCCTAACCCTAACCCTAACCCTAAAACTCATCCTCACCCTAGGCTTACCCTAACCCTAATCCTATCCCTAATCCTCATCCTAACCCTCCCCCTAACCCTAATGCTAACCCTCACCCTAACCCTAATTCTAATCCTAACACTAACACTAAAAACCTCACTCTAACCCTAACCCTAACCCTCATCCTCACCCTCACCGTAACTGTAACCCTAACCCTAACAATAACATTAACCCTAACCCTAATCCTAACCCTCACTCTCACCCTAACCTTAAACGTTAACCTAACCCTAACCATAACATTAACCCTAACCCTCATCCTAACCCTCACCCTCACCCTAACTCTAATACTAACCCTAACCATCACCTTAACCCTAACCATTACCCTTACCGTAACCCTAACCCTCATCCTAACCCTCAGCCTAAACCTAACCCTAACCCTAAACCTCACCCTAACACTAACCCTAACACTCACCCTCACCCTAGCCCTCATCCTAACCCTAATCCTAACCCTAATCCTCATCATAACCCTCACCCTAACCCTAAACCTAAACCTCACCCTAAACCTAAACCTAACCCTCAACCTAACCCTAACCCTCAAGAAAAACGTAACCCTAACCCTAACCCTCACCCTAACCTTAAACTTATCCAGAACCCTAAATCTCACCCTAAACAGAACTCTAACCCTCACTCAAACCGTAACCCTCACCCTCATCCTCAACCTCAGTGTAACCCTAACCCAAATCCTAAACCTAACCCTAACCCTCACACTCACCCTAACCCTTACCCTAATCCTAATCCTAACCCTAACTCTAACCCTCACCCTCAGCCTCACCTTAACCAGAACTCTAAACCTAAACCTCAACCACACCCTAACCCTAACCCTAAACCTAAACCTCTCTCTAACCCTAAAACTCACCCTCACCCTCACCCTCAGCCGAACCCTAATCCTAATCCTAATCCTAACCTTAACCCTCACACTCACCCTAAACCTAACCCTAATCCTAATCCTAATCATAACCCTAACCCTCACCCTCAACCTAACCCTCACCTTAAGCCTAACCCTAACATTAATCCTAACCCCAACCCTCGACCTAACCCTCCAACTAACTAAATATAACCCTAAAACTTACCCTCACCCTAACCCTAATCCTAACCCTAACCCTCAACCTCACCCTAACCCTAACCCTACCCCTTCACCCTCAACGTCATCCTCACCATAACTCAAATGCTAACCCTAAAAATAACACTAATCCTAACCCTAAACCTAACCCTAGCCCTAACCCCAAACCTAATGCTAACACTCACCCTGACCCTAACCCTAATCTTAACCGTAACCCTCACCCTAATGTAATCCACACCCTCACCATAACCCTAACCCTCATCCTAACCCTCACCCTAACCCTAAACCTAGCCCTAAACCTTACCCTAACACTAAACCTAATCCTAACCCTAGCCCTCACCCTAACCCTAATCGTAAACCTAATACTCATCCTAACCCTCACCCTAACCCTAACCCTAACCCTCACCCTAACCATAACGCTAAACCTCAACCTAACCCTAACCCTCACACTCACCGTAGCCCTAACCGTAACCTTCACCCTAATCCTAAACTTACCCGAACCCTAACTCTCACCCTAACCCTATCCCTTACCCTCACTCTAACCCTAACCCTCACCCTCAGCCTAACCGTAAGCTGAACCCTAACCCTAACCCTCACACTCACCCTAACCCTTACCCTAATCCTAATCCTAACCCTAAGACTAACCCTCACCATCACCCTAAACCTCACCCTAACCCTAACAATAACACTAACCTTAACCCTAACCCTCAACCTCAGCCTCACCCTTACCCTAACTCTAACCCTAAATCTCAACCTCACCCTAAACCTAACCATAACCCTAAACCTCACACTAACCCTAACCCTAAACCTCACCCTCATACTAGTCCTCACCCTAACCGTAATCCTAACCCTTATCCTAAACCTCACCCTCACACTAACCCTAACCCTCACCCTAACCCTAATCCTAACCCTAACCTTGACTCTACCCCTAACCCTCACCTTGACCGTAATCCTAACCCTCATCCTAACCCTCACCCTAAGCCTAACCCTAAACCTTACCCTAACACTAACCCTAACCCTCACCTTCAACCTCAGCCTCACCCTTCACTTAACTCTAAAACTAAACCTCACCCTCACCCTAACCCTTACCCTAATCCTAATCCTAACCCTAAGCCTAAACCTAACACTCACCCTAACCCTAAACTACATCCTCACCTTCACCCTCAGTCTAATTCTAAGCCTTAGCCTAACCCTAACCCTAACCCTCACACTCACCCTAACCTTTACCGTAATCCTAATCCTAACCCTAAGCCTAAACCTCACCCTCACCCTAAACCTCACCCTCACCCTCACCCTCACCCTAACCCTAACACTAACCTTAACCCTAACCCTCACCCTCAGCCTCACCCTAAAACTAACTCTAACACTAAACCTTACCCTCACCCTAACCCAAACCCTAAACGTAACCCTAAACCTCACCCTAACCCTCACCCTAAACCTCACCCTCACCCTAGCCCTTACTCTAACCCTATTCCTAATCCTCATCCTAACCCTCCCCCTAACCCTAACCCTAACCCTCACCCTAACCCTAAATCTAACCCTAACGCTAACATTAAAAACCGCATCCTAACCCTAACCCTAACCCTAATCCTCAGCCTCACCGTAACCGTAACCCTAACCTTAACAATAACAGGAACCCTAAACCTAATCCTAACCCTCACCCTCACCATAACCCTAACCCTAACCCTAACCATAACATTAACCCTAACCCTAATCCTAACCCTACTCTTCACCCTAACCCTCACCTTAAACTTAACCCTAACCCTAACCCTCACCCTCACGCTAGCCCTCACCCTAACCCTAATTCTAACCCTAAACCTCATCCTCAACCTAAACCTCACAGTATCCCTAACCCTAATCCTCTATCTAACCCTAACCCTAAACCTTACCCTAACCCTCACCCTAGCCCTAACCCTCACCCTTACCGTAACCCTCACCCTCAGCCTCACCCTCACCTTTGCTCTTACCCTCACTCTCATCCTAACCCTCACCCTAACCCGAACCCTCATCCTAACCCTCACCCTAAACCTAACCCTATCCATCACCATAACCTTAAGCCACACCATCACTATCACCCTCATCCTAACCCTATGCCTAAGCCTAAACCTTACCCTAACCCTCACCCTCACACTAGCTCTCACCCTAACCCTCACCCTAAACCTAAACCTCACCCTCACAGTAACCCTAACACTAACTGTTACCCTAAACCTAAACCTAACGCTAACCCTCACCCTAATCCTTAACTTCACCCTAACCCTAAACCTAACCTTCACACTAACCCTAATCCTCACCCTAAACCTAACCATACCCCTCAGCCTAACCCTCATCCTAACCCTAAACCTAAGCCAAACCCTCAACCTAACCCTAACCTTTACTCTAACCCTAAACCTCATACTAACCCTAACACTCACCCTCAACCTCACCCTCACCCTCACCCTCACCCTAACCCTCACACGAACCCTAACCCTCACATTAACCCTAACCCTAACCCACACCCTCACCCTCACGCTAATCCTAACCATAACCCTAAACCTAAACCTAACGGTAACCCTCAAACTCACCCAAAACCTAACCCTAACCCTAACCCTAACCCTAAAAATAACCCTATCCCTAACTCTAATCCTAATTCAAACCCACACCTTAACCCTAACCCTAACCCTAAACCTCACCCTAAACCTAACCCTCGAACTCACTGTAACCCTAACCCTAACCCTCACCCTCACCCTCACCCTAACCCTAATCGTAAACCTCACCCGCACCCTCACTCTCACCCTCAGCCTAAACCTAACCCTATCTCTAATCATAACCCTAACCTTCACCCTCACCTTCACCCTCACCATATACCTTACCCTCAACCTCAACCTAACCTTAACCGTAAACCTCACACTAAACCTAACCCTCACCCTAAACCTAACGCTAACCCTCATCATAACCCTAATGTTCACCCTCAACCTAGCCCTCACCCTAACCCAAAGCCTCACCCTAAACCTCACCCTCACACAACCCTCAAACTAAACCTAACCCTTACCCTCACCCTAACCCTAGCCCTCACCCTAACCCTAGCCCTCACCCTAACCATAAACCTAACGTTCACCCTCACCCTCATCCTCATCCTCAGAGTAACACTAAACCTATCCCTATTCCTAAACCTAAACCTCACCCTCACCATAACCATCCCCCTAATTCTTTCCCGCACACTAATCCTAACCCTAACCCTAACCTTTACTCTCACACTAAACCTAACCCTCACCCTAACCGTAACCTGACCCCTTACCCTAACCCTCACCTTAACCCTAAACATAACCCTCACTCTAAACCTCACCCTAAACATCACAGTCACCCTAACCCTGACCCTAACCCTAATCCTAACCCTAAGCATCACTCTAAACCTAACCCTCCCTCTCCCCCTAACCCTCACCCTAAACCTCACCCTAATCCTAACCCTCACCCTCAGCCTAACCCAAAACCTAACCCTCACCCTAACCCTAATCCTAACCTCCACTCTAAGGCTAACATTCAGCCTACCCTTAAACCTAACCTTAAACCTCACACTCACCCTCACCCTCTCCTTAACCCTA
This sequence comes from Dipodomys merriami, assembly GCF_024711535.1. Taxonomy (NCBI): domain Eukaryota; kingdom Metazoa; phylum Chordata; class Mammalia; order Rodentia; family Heteromyidae; genus Dipodomys; species Dipodomys merriami. Next base: position 5,177,923 of record NW_027206346.1, read on the forward strand.
AGCCTAAACCTAACCCTCACCCTCACCCTTACCTTAACACTAAACCTAACCCGAACCCTCACTCTAACAGTAACAATAAACCTCACCCTCACCCTAACCCTAACCCTTACTTTATCCTCACCCTAACCCTAACCCACACATTAACCCTAATACTCACCATAATCGAAACCCTACCCCTAACCCTAACCCTAACCCTAATTTTAACCCTAACCCTAACCCTCACCCTAACCTCACCCTCATACCACCCTCAAACTAACCCTAACCCTAACACTAACACTAACCCTAACCCTCAGCCTAACCCTCACCCTCACCCTAACCCTAACCCTCATCATAGCCCTCACCCTAACCCTAACCCTAAAACTCACCCTCACCCTCACCCTCACCATTACCCTCAGCGTAACACTAACGATAACCCAAATCCTAACCCTAAACCTCACCCTCACCCTAACCGTCACCCTAATTCTTACCTTCACACTAATCCTAAACCTAACCCTAAACCTAACATTCACACTAAACCTAACCCTCACCATAACCTTCACCCCAACCCTAATTCTAACTCTAACACTCACCCTAACCCTCACGCTATCACTCACCCACATGATAAACCTAAACCTAAACCTAAACCTCACCCTCACCATAACCTAGCCTTAACTCTAACTCTAACTTTAATCCTAACCCTAACCCTCACCCTAACGCTAACCCTTACCCTAACCCTAATCATAACCCTCACCGAAATTCTCAAACTAACCCTAACCATAATCCTAACCCGAAACCCTCATCCTAACCCTAACCCTAACTCTAACACTAACCCTAACCCTCACCCTAACCTTAACCCTAACCCTAACCCTCACCCTAACCTTAACCCTACCACTCATCCTAAACCTCATCCTAACCCTAACCCTAAACCTAACCCTAATCCTAAACCTCACCATAACCTTAACCCTCACCCTCAACATAACCATAAACCTAAACATAACTCTAAAAATAACCCTAACCCTAAACTTTATCCTAACCCTCACACTCACCCTAACCCTAACCCTAACCGTAAACCTAACCCTCTCCCTCACCGTAAACCTAAACCTAACCCTAACACTTACCCTCACCCTAACAGTAACCCTAACCCTAAACCTCACACTCATTCTAAACCTCACCCTAAACCTTACCCTCACCCTAAACGTCATCCTAACCCTCACCCTATCCCTAACCATAACCCTCAAACTAACCCTAACCCTCACCCTAACCTTAACCCTACCACTCACCCTAAACCTCATGCTAACCCTAACCCTAAAACTAACCCTAGTCCTAAACCTCACCCTAACCCTAACCCTCACCCTCAACGTAATCATAAACCTAAACATAACCCTAAAAATAACCCTAACCCTAAACTTTATCCTAACCCTCACCCTCACCCTAAACCTAACCCTCACCCTCACCGTAAACGTATACAAAACCCTAACACTTACCCTCACCCTAACACTAACCCTAACCCTAAACCTCACACTCACTCTAATCCTCACCCTAAACCTAATCCTAACCCTCAACCTTATCTTACCATCACCCTAACCCTAACCCTTACCCTCACCCTAACCCTCAATCTCACCCTCACCCTAATCGTAACCCTGACCCTAAACCTCACGCTCATCATAACCTTCACTCTTACCGTAACTCTCAAACTCACCCTAACCCTCACCCTTACCCTTATTCTTACCCTCACCCTAATCCTCACTCTAACCCTAACCCTCACCCTAACCTAACCTTATCCCTCACCGTAGTCCTCAACCTAACCCTAATGCTAACCCTAACCCTCACCCTAACCCTAACCCTAACCCTTAACCTCACCCTAACCCTAACCCTCACCCCAACACTTACCCTCACCCTAAACTTCACCCTAACGCTAACCCTAACGCTACACCTAACCTCACCAGCAACCTCACTGTAATCGTAACCCTAACCCTAACAATAACACTAACCCTAACCCTAAAATTAATCCTTAACCCACACTCTCACCCTCACCTTCATCCTAAATCTAACCCTAAACCACTCCATAAGCCTAACCCTATACTCACACTCACCCTAACCCGCACCCTAAAACTTACCCTCACCATAACCCTCACCTTAACCCTAAACCTAACCCTAACCCTCACCTTAAACCTCATCCTAACCCAAACCCTAACGTTAACCCTTAATCTTACCCTGAACCTCACCCTGACCCTAACCCTACCCCTCATCCTAATCATCATCCTAACCCTAACACTAAACCCTCACCCTAAGCCTAAACCTAACCCTAAACCTCACCTGCACCCTAACAGTCACGCTCACCCTCACCCTTACCCTAACTCTAAACCTCACCCTAACCCTCACACTAACCCTACGCCTAACACTCGCCCTAACCCTAAGCCTCACCCTCATCTAACCCTCAGCCTATCCCTAACCCTAAACCTAATGCTCACACTCACCCTAACCCTAACCCTCACACTCACCCTCAGCTTAAACCTAATCCTAAAAATAACCCTAACCCTAACCCTCACAATCACCCTCACCCTAAGCCTAACCCTAACTCTAAACCTAACCCTCACCCTCACCCTCACACTCACCCTAACCCAAACCCTCAACCGAAACCTCACCCTCAACCTCACCCAAACCCTCACCCTCAACCTAAACATCACCCTAAACCTAACCCTCACTCTAACCCTTAGCCTAACCCTACCGTAACCATAATCCTCACCCTAAACCTCACCGTCAGGCTCACCATAACCCTATTCCTTACCCTAACTTTAACCCTAACCCTCACCCTCAGCCTCACCCTAAAACTAACTCTAACACTAAACCTTACCCTCACCCTAACCCAAACCCTAAATGTAACCCTAAACCTCACCCTAACCCTAACATTAAACCTCACCCTCACCCTAGCCCTTACCCTAACCCTATTCCTAAGCCTAATATTAACCTTAACCCTCATCCTAACCCTCACCCTAACCCTAACCCTAACCATCACCCAAAACCTATTCCTCACCCCCAACCTCACCCTCAGCCTAACCCTAAGGCTAACCCTAACCCTCTCCCTCACCCTAGCTCTAACCCTAGCACTAATTATAACCCTCACCCTCACCCTAACCTTAATCCTCATTCTCACCTTAAAACTCACATTAACCCTAACCCTAATCGTCAATTTAACACTCACCCTAACAATATCCCGAAACATTAGCCTAACCCTCACCCTAACCCTAACACTCACCCTTATCTTAACCCTCACCCTCAGCCTAACCCTAATCCTCATCCTCACACTAAACCTCACACTAACCCTAACACTAATCCTCAATCTAACCCTCACCCTGACCATAAAACGAACCCTTACCATAAACCTCACCCTAACACTAACCCTAACAGTAACTCTAACTCTAAAACTAACCCTAAACCTAAACCTCATCCTATCCCTAACCCTAAACCTCACCCTCACCATCACCCTCTGCCTAACCCTCAGCCTAATGCTAACCCGAACCCTAACCCTCACACTCACCCGCACCCTCACCCTCACCATATCTCTAACCCTAAACCTCCCTAACCCTAAACCTAAACCTCAACCTAAACCTCACCCTCACCCTAACCCTAACACTAACCCTAACCCTTAACCTCACACTAACCATCCCCCCTAACCCTAACCCTAACAATAACACTAACCCTAACACTAACCCTAACCCTAACCATAACCATAACCCTCACCCTCAGCCTCACCCTCACCACAACTTAACCGTAACCATAACACTAACAATCACCCTGCCCCTAACCCTAACCCTAACCCTAACCCTCAACTCACCCTCACCGTAACGCAAATCCTAAACCTAACCCTATCCCTAACACTAAACCTCACCCTAACCCTAACGCTAGCCCTCACCCTAAACCTAATCCTAACCTTAAACCTCATCCTAACACTCACCCTAACCCTAACCCTAATCTGAACCCTAATCTGAACCCTAATCTGAACCCTAACACTTACCCTCATGCTCGGCCTAAGCCTAAGCCTAAGCCTAATCCTACCTCTAATCCTAACCCTCACCCTAACCCAAACCCTAACACTACCCCTAATTCTAACCCTAAATCTCACCCTCACCATAACCCTAACTCAAACCCTAACCCTAAACTGAACCTCATCCTAACCCTAACCCGAACTCTCAACCTCACACTAACCATAAACCTCACCCTAATCCTAACTCTCACCCTAAAACTTAACCTCACCCTAACACTAACGGCAATGCTAACACTAACGCTCACACTAACCCAAACATCACCCTAACCCTAAACCTCACCCTAATACTAACCCTAACCCTCAACCTCACCCTAGCCCTCACCCGGACCCTAACCCTCATCCTCACCCTAAACCTCACACTAACCCTAACTTTAATACTCAATCTAACTCTCACCCTCAACCTAACCCTAATCCTAACCCTCACCCTTACCATAACCCTCACCCTCAGCCTAATCCTCACCTTTACCCTTAGCATCACACCCACCCTAACCCTCACCCTAACCCTCACCCTAAACTTAACCCTCACCCCAATACTAACTCAACCCCTAAACCTCACCCTCAACTTAATCCTAATTCCAACCCTAACGCTAACACTAAACCTCACCCTAACTCTAAACCTAACCCTCACCTTCCCCCAACCATAACCCTGACCCTAAACCTTACCCTCACACTAACACTTACCCTCACCCTAACCCTAACCCTAACCCTCACACTAATCCAAACCCTCAACTTAATCCTAAACCTCACCTTAACCCTAACTCTAACCCTCACCCTCACCATAACCCTAACCCTCATCCTCACCATAAACCTCACACTAACCGTAACCCTAACACTAATCCTCAATCTAAACCTAAACCTAAATCTAACACTAACCCTTAACCTAACACTAAACCTAACCATAACCCTCAACATTATCTTAACCCTCACCCTCAGCCTAAACCTCATCTTTACACTTAACATCATCCTCACTCTAAACCTCACCCTAAACCTAAACCTCATCCTAACATTCACCATAACCGTAAACCTAACGATCACACTAACCCTAACCCTCACCCTCAACCTCACAGTCAGCCTAACCCTAAGCCTAAGCTTAAACCTTACCCTAAACCTCACCTTCACCCTAGCACTCACCCTAACCCTAATCCTAACCCTAACCCTCATCCTAAACCTCACACTAACCCTAACCCTAACCATAACCCTAAACCTAATCCTCACACCGAACCTCACGCTCAACCCTACCCTAAGCCTAAGCTTAACCCTAACCCTAACCCTCACACTCACCCTCACCCTAAACATAATCCTAACTCTAAACCTAACCCCAATCCTAAACCTCAACCTAACCTGCAACCTAACCTTAACCCTAACACTAACCCTAACCCTAACCCTGGACATAAAATCTCCCCCAAACCATAAATGTAAACCTAAAACTAACCCTCACCCTAACCCAAATCCTAACCCTAACCCTCAACCTAACCCTAACCCTCCCCCTCACTGTAAATCTAACACTCATCCTAACCCTCACCCAAACCATAACCCTAACCCTAAGCCTCACCCAAACACTAACATTAACCCTCACCCTCACCCTAGACCTCACCATAACACTAATCCTAACCCTAATCCTCATCCTAACCCTCACCCTTATCCTAACCCTAACCCTCACCCTAATCCTAAGCCTAACCCTAACCCTCTACCTAAACCTAACACTCACGCTAACCGTAACCCTAACCCTAAACCTCACCTTAGACCTAAACCTAACCCGAACCCTAATTTTCACCCAGACTCTAACTCTAACTCTAACACTAACCCTAACTTTAACCCTCATCCTAAGCCTCACCCTAAACCTAACCCTAACACTAACTCTCACACTAACCCTAACCCTAAGTCTCACCCTAACCCTAACACTAAAAACCTCACCCTAAAACTAACACTAACCCTCAACCTCACCCTCTCAGTAACCGTAACCCTAACCCTAACCCTAACAATAACCCTAACCCTAACCCTAATCCTAACTCTCACCCTCACCCTAAACCTAATCCACACCCTTACCATAACACTAACCCTCATCCTAACCCTCACCCTAAACCTAAACCTCACCTTAACACTAACCCTAACCCTCACCCTCAACCTAGCCCTCATCCTAACCCTAATCCCAACCCTAATCCTCATCCTAAACCTCACCCTAACCCTAACCCTAAACCTCACCCTAATCCTAAGCCTAACTCTAAACCTCAACCTAACCCTAACCCTCAGCTCAACTTAACCCTAACCCTAACCCTCACCCTAACCCTAAACATAACCTGAACACTAACTCTCACCCTAATCCTAACCCTAAACCTCACCCTAACACTAAAACTCACCCTCAGTGTAACCCTAAGCCTAACCCTAAACCTTACGCTAACCATCACACTCACCCTAAACCTTACTCTAAACCTATTCCTAACCCTAACACTAACCCTCACCCTCAGCCTCAAATTAACCCTAACTCTTACCCTAAAACTCACCCACAACCTGACCCTAAACTTAACCCTAACCCTAAACCTCACCTTAACCCTCACCCTAAATGTAACCCTCACCCTAGCCCTCACCCTAACCCTAATCCTAACCCTACCCTCAATCTAACCCTCACCATAACCCTAACACTAACTCTCACCCTAAACCTAACCCTCACACTCAGCCTAACCTTAAACCTAACCCTAAGCATAACCCTAAACCTAAACCTAACCCTCACACTCACCCGCACACTCACCCTAACTCTAAACTTAACCCTAACACTAACCCTACCCCTCATCCTAATCATCATCCTAACCCTAACACTAAACCCTCACCCTAAGCCTAAACCTAACCCTAAACCTCACCTGCACCCTAACAGTCATGCTCACCCTCACCCTCACCCTAACCATCAAACTATCCCTAACCCTCACACTAACCCTACGCCTAACACTCGCCCTAACCCTAAGCCTCACCCTCATCTAACCCTCAGCCTATCCCTAACCCTAAACCTAATGCTCACACTCACCCTAACCCTAACCCTCACACTCACCCTCAGCTTAAACCTAATCCTAAAAATAACCCTAACCCTAACCCTCACAATCACCCTCACCCTAAGCCTAACCCTAACTCTAAACCTAACCCTCACCCTCACCCTCACCCTCACCCTAACCCAAACCCTCACCCGAAACCTCACCCTCAACCTCACCCAAACCCTCACCCTCAACCTAAACATCACCCTAAACCTAACCCTCACTCTAACCCTTAGCCTAACCCTACCGTAACCATAATCCTCACCCTAACACTCACCCTCAGGCTCACCATAACCCTATTCCTAAACCTAACCCTCACCCTCACCCTCATCCTGAACCTATCCCTAACACTAACCCTCACCCTAACCGTAACCTCCAACCTAACCCTAACCTTCACCATATCCCTACCACTAACCCTAACCCTAACCCTAAACCTCACCCTCACCCTCACCCTCAGGCTAAGACTAACCCTATCCCTAACCCTCACACTCAACCTTATCCTAAAACTAACCCTAAGCCTCACCCTCACCCTCAACCTCATCCTAACCCTAACCCAAACACTCAACCCAAACTTCACCTTCACCCTCACCCTAACCCTCACCCTCACCCTAAACATCAACCTAACCAAAACCCTCACCCTAACCCACACCCTAAACTTAACCCTCACATTAACCCTAACCTTCACCCTAACCCTAACCCTCAACATAACCCTTACCCTCACCCTAACACTAAGCCTAACCCTAACTTGAACCCTCACAGTAACACTAAACCTCACCTTAACGCTAACCCTCACAGTAAACCTAACCCTCACCCTAAACTTAACCCTGCCCCTCACCCTACCCCTCATTCTAACTCTAATCCCAACCCTAATACTCACCCTCACCGTCACCCTAACACTCACACTAACCCTCAACCTTATCCTCACCCTAACCCTCACCCTAACCCTAACCCTCACCCTAAAACTTAACCTCACCCTCAACCTAAACCTAAACCTCACCCTAACCCTAAACTAACCCTAAACCTCACCCTAGCCCTCATGCTAACCCTAACCCTAATTCTAACCCTAACCCTCACCCTAATCCTAAACCTCACCCTAAACATAACCCTATCTCTAACCCTCACCCTCACCCTAGCCCTCACCCTAACCCTAATTCTAACCCTCACCCTCACCCTAACCCTAACCCTCATCCTCACATTAACCCTAACCCTAATAATCAATCTAACCCTTACCCTAACCCTAACCCGAAACCTTACCCTAACCCTCACCCTAACACTAAACCTCACGCTTATATTAAACCTCACCCTCAGCCTAACCCTCACCTTTACCCTTACCATCACCCTCACCCTAACTTCACCCTATCCCTAACCCTCACCTTAGCCCAAACCTAAACCTAACCCTAACCCTCACACTCACCCTCACGTAACACTAACCCTATCACTATTCCTAACCATAAACATCACCCTCACCCTAACCATCACCCTAATTCTTACCATCACATTAATCCTAACCCTAACCCTAAACCTAACTATCACAGTAAACCTAACCCTTACCATAACCATAACCCTACCCCTTATCCTAACACTCACCTTAACCCTAACCCTAAACCTCACCACAATCCTCACCCTAAACCTCACCGTCACCCTAAACGTGATTCTAACCCTAATAATAATCCTAACCCTCACCCTCACTCTAACTCTCACCCTCACCTTAACCCTCACCCTAACCTTCACCCTAATCCTAAGCCTAACCCTCAGCCTAACCCTCACCCTAACCCTAAGGATAACCCTAATACTAACACTCACCCTAACCCTAACCCTCACCCTAACCCTAAACCTCACCCTAATCCTCACCCTAACCCTCACTCTGACCTGCACCCTCACCCTAACCCTAATGCTAACTCTAACCCTCACCCTAACCCTCATGCTATCACTTACCCACACCACAAACCTATCCCTAATCTTAAAACTCACCCTCACCCTAAACCTCACCCTAAACCTAAACCTAATCCTAACCCTCACCCTAATACTTACCCTCACCCTAACACTAACCCTCATACTAACCCTAAGCCTCACCATAACCCTAAACCTCACCCTCACCATAACCCTAACCCTAACCCTAACACTCACCCTAACCCTAAACCTAACACTAACCCTAACACTAACCGTCACCCTAACCCTAACTCTAAACCTAAACCTCAAACTCAACCTAACCCTAACCCTAACCCTAACCATAAACCTCACCCTAAACATAACCCTAAACCTCACCTTCATCCTAACCCTCATCCTAACCCTCACCCTAACCCTAACCCTAACCATCACACTAACCCTAATCCTCAAGCTCAACCTCACCCTCAGCCTAACCCTAAACCTAAACCTAAACCTAACCCACACACTCAACCTCACCCTAACCCTAACCCTAATCATAACCTAACCCTAACACTAACCCTCACCCCAAACATAACCCTCACCCTAACCCTCACCCTCACCCTAACACTTCCCCTCACCCTAACACTAACCCTAACTCTACCACTAACCCTCACACTAACCATAACACTCACCTTAACCCTAAACCTCACCCTAATCCTAAAGCTAAACTTCACCCTCACCCTAGCCCTCACTGTAACCTCAATTCTAAACCTAACCCTCAACCTAATCATAACCCTCATCCTCACCCCAAACCTCACACTAACCCTAACCCTAATCCTCAATCTAACCCTCACCCTATCCCTAACCCTTAACCTAACCCTCACCCTAACCCTAACCCTCACCCTTATCTTAACTCTCACCCTCAGCCTAACCCTCAGCTATACCCTTACAATCACCCTCACACTCACCCTCCCCCATACCCTAACCCTCACCATAGCCCTCACCCAACCCTAAACCCAACCCTCACCCTCACCCTCACCCTCAGCGTAACACTAACCCTATCACTATTCCTAACCATAAACCTCACCCTCACCCTAACCGTCACCCTAATTCTTAACCTCACACTAATCCTAACCCTAACCCTATCCATAACCCTACCCCTAATCCTAACACTCACATTAACCCTAACTCTAACCCTCACCCTAACCCTCACCCTAAACCTCACCGTCAACCTAAACCTATCCCTAACCCTAATAATAACCGTAACCCTCACCCTAACACTAACCCTCACCCTCATCCTAACCCTCAACCTAACCCTCAACCTAATCCTAATCCTAACCCTCTGCCTAACCCTCAAACTAACCCTAAGCATAACCCTAACCCTAACCCTCACACTAACCCTCACCCTAACCCAAACCCTAACCCTAACCCTCACACGCATCCTAACCCTCACACTAACACTTAACCTCATCCTCTCCCTAAACCTCACACTTAATCGAACCCTCACCATAACTCTAACCCTAACTGTCACCCTCACCATCACCCTCACGCTAACCATAACCCTAACCCTCACCCTAACCCTAAAACTCACCCTAATCCTCACCTTAAACAGCACTCTCACCCTCACCCTCACCCAAACCCTAAACCCAACCCTCATCCTAACCCTCACCCTAACCCTAATGCTAACTCTAACACTCACCCTAACCCTCATACTATCATTTACCCACACCACAAACCTAACCCTAACCTGAACCCTCACCCTCAACCTAAACCTCACCCTAACCCTAAACCTAATCATAACCCTAACCCCCACCCTCAACCTAACCCTCACCATAACCCTTACCCTAACCCTCACCCTCACCATAAACATAAACCTCACATTTACCCTAACACTCACCCTAACCCTAACCCAAACCCTCACACTAACCCTGATGCTAACTCTAACACTCGCCATTACCAGAACCCTAAACCTAACCATAAACCTCAACTTAAGGCTAACTCTAACCCTAAACCTATCCCTAACCCGCACCCTAACCCAAACCCTCACCTTCACCCTCACCCTCAGCCTAACTCTAAGCCTAACCCTAACACTAACCCTAACCCTCACACTCACCCTCACCTTAACCCTAATCCTAAACTTACCCTATCCGTAAACCTAACCCTCACCCTAAGCCTAACCCTAACACTAACCCTAACCCTAACCCTCACCCTTACCCTAACTCTAACCCTAAACCTCAACTTCACCCTAACCCTAAATCTAACCCTAACCTTAACCCTAAATCATACCCTAACCCTAACTCTAAACCTCACCCTCACCCTCTACATCACCATAAACATAAAACTAACCCTAACCCTAACCCTAAACCTCACCCTAACCATAACCCTCGGCCTAACGCTAAACCTCACCCTAACATATACCCTCACCCTAACACTAACCCTCACACTAAACATAACCCTCACCATAACCCTAAATATCACCCTAACCCTAACCCTAACCCTAACCCTCACCCTAACCCTAATTCTAACTCTAACCCTCACCCTAACCCTAACCCTCATCCTCACCCTAACACTCACCCTAACCCTAACCCTCACCCTTACTGTAACACTCGCCCCCAGACTAACCCTCACCTTTAACCTTAACGACACCCTCAAACTAACCCACACATTAACCATAAACTTAATCCGAACCCTAACTCTCACCCTGACCCTAACCCTAACACTCACCTAACACTAACCCTCATCTTCACCCTCACCCTCAGCCTAACCCTAAGCCTAAACCTAACCCTAACCCTAACCGTCACACTCACCCTCTCCCTAACCCTAATCCTAAACTTCACCCTCACCCCAGCCCTCACCCTAACCCTAATCCTAAACCTAACCCTCACCCTAACCCTAACACACATCCGCAGCCTAACCCTCACACTAACTCTAACCCTAACACCAGCCCTAACAATAACCCTCAGCCTAACCCTCACCCTAACCCTATCTCTAAATCTAAACCTCAAACTCACACTGACCCTAACCCTAACCCTAATCCTCACCCTCACCCTAACCCTAATCCTAAACCTAACCCTCATCCTAAATCTCACCCTCACCCTAACCCTAATCCTCACCCTAACCCTAACCCTTACCCTCAACCTAACTCTCAGACTAACCCTAAGCCTAACCCTAAACCTAACCCTAACCCACTCACTCATCGTCAACCTAACCCTAATCCTAACCATAACCCTAACCCTAAATCTCACACTAACCCTAAACATAAAATTAACCCTAACCCTAACCCTCATCCTAACCCTCACCTGAACCCTAACTGTCACCCTAAACCTCAACCTTACCCTAACCCTAACTCTAACGGTAACCCTAAACCTCTCCCTAACCCTAACCCTCACTCAAACCCTCACCGTAACCCTGACCCTCACCCTAAACATAACCCTCACCCTAACCCTAACCCTCACCCTAACCCTTACCCTGACCCTAAACATAACCCTCAACCTAACCCTAACCCTCACCCTAACCAAAACCTTCATCCGAATCCTAACACTCTCCCTAACACTTACCCTCACCCTAACACTATTGCTCATTATAACACTAACCATCACACTAACCCTAACTCTCACCCTAACCCTAAAACTCACCCTAATCCTAACCTTCAGCCTCACACTAGCCCTCACTCTAACCCTATTCTAACCCTAACCCTCACCCTAATCCTAAACCTCATCCTCACGCTAAACTCACACTAACCCTAACACTAATCCTCAATCAAACCCTCAACATTACCCTAACCCTCACCCTAACCCTTACCCAAACCCTCACCCTAATCCTAACACTCACCCTAGGGGAACACTCACCCTCAGCCTAACCCTCACCATTACTCTTACCGTCACGCTCATCCTAACCCTAATCCTAACCCTAACACTCATCCTAACACTCACCCTAAACCTAACCCTGTCCATCACCCTAACGCTAACCCTCACCCTCACACTCAGCCTAACCCTAGGACTAAGCCTAACCCTAAACCTAACCCTCACCCTCACCCTAGCCCTCAGCCTAAACCTAATCCTAACCCTAACCCTCATCCTATCACTCACCCTAACCCTAACACTAACCATCACCCAAAACCTATTCCTCACCCCCACCCTCACCCTCAGCCTAACCCTAACCATAACCCTCACCCTCATTCTCACCCTCACCGCAAACTTAACCCAAACCAAAACACTAACAATAACCCTAATTTTAACCCTAACCCTAACCCTAATCCTCACCCCCACCCTCACCCTCAGCCTAAACCTAAGCCTAACACTAGGCCTAACCCTAACCCTCAACCTAACCCTAACCCTAATCGTAACCCTAACCCTAATCCTAAACCTAACCCTAATCCTCAGCCACACCCTCATCCTAACCCAAATCCTAACCCTAACCCTCACCCTAACCCTAAGTCTAAGCCTAACCCTAATCCTAAAGCTCACACTCTCCCTCACCCTATCCCGGATCCTAAATCTAACCCTATCCCTAACACTAACCCTCACCCTAACACTAACCCTAGCCCTCACCCTAACCCTAATCCTAACCCTAACCCTCACCCTCATGCTCCGCCTAAGCCTAAGCCTAAGCCTAAGACTAACCCTAACCCTCACACTTACCCTAACAATAACACTAACACTAACTCTAATCCTAAAACTAACCCTCACCCTAGCCCTAACTCTAACCCTAACTCTAAACCTAATCGTCACCCTCACCGTCACCCTCACGCTAACCCTAAACTTAACCCTCACCCTAACCCTAAACCTCACCCTAATCCTGACCTTAAAACTCACTCTCACCTGCACCCTCACACTAACCCTAAACCTAACCCTCACCCTAACCCTAATGCTAACTGTAACACTCACCCTAACCCTCACGCTATCCCTTACCCACACCACAAACCTAACCCTAAACTTAACCCTCACCCTCACCCTAAACCTCACCCTAACCCTAAACCTAATCCTAACGCTCACCCTCACCCTAACCCTCACCCTCACCCTAACCCTCACCATAACCCTTACCCTCACCCTCACCCTCACCCTAACCGTAACCCTCACACTAAACCTAACCCTCACCCTAAACCTAAACCTACAGCTCACCCTAACCCTCAACCTAAACTTAACCCTAACCCTAACCCTCACCCTCACGCTAGCCCTCACCCTAACCCTCATAATCACCCTAAACCTCACACTACCCCTAACCCTAATCCTCAATCTAACCATAACCCTAACCCTTACACTAACCCTCAACCTAAACCTAACCCTCACCCTTACTGTAACCCTAAGGCTTATACTAACCGTCAGCCTAACCCGAACCCTCATCCTAACCCTCACCCTAAACCTAACCATATCTATCACCATAAAACTACCCCTTACCCTCACCATCACCCTCAGCCTAAACCTATGCCTAAGCCTAACCCTAACCCTAACCCTCACTTTCACCCTAGTCCTCACCCTAACCCTATTCCTAAACCTAACCCCCACCCTCACCCTCACCCTAACCCTAAGCCTAACACTCACCCTAACCCTAACCCTCACCCTCATCTAACCCTCATCCTATCCCTAACCCTAACCCTACTGCTCACAGTCACCCTAACCCTAACCATCAAATTCACCTCACCCTCAGCTTAAACCTAAGTCTAACCATAACCCTAACCCTAACCCTCACAATCACCCTCACCCTAAGCCTAACCCTAACCCTAAACCTAACCCTCACCCTCACCTTCACCCTAACCTTAACCCTAACCCAAACCCTCAACCGAAACCTCACCCTCAACCTCACCCTAAACCTCATCCTCAACCTAAACATCACCGTAAACCTAACGCTCACACTAACCCTTAGCCTAACCCTAACCCTAACCCTAAACCTCACCCTCACCCTCACCCTCAGGCTCATCCTAACCATAATCCTAACCCTAACCCTCACCCTCATCCTCAACCTAAACCTATCCCTAACCCTAACCCTCACCCTAACCATAACCTCTAACCTAACCCTAAGCCTCAACATAACCCTAACACTAACCCTAACCCTAACCCTAACCCTAACCCTTACCCTCACCCTCAGCCTAAGCCTAAGCCTATCCCAAACCCTCACACTAACTCTTACCCTAAAACTAACCTTAAGCTTCACCCTCAACCTCAACCTCAACCTAAACCTAACCCAAACACTCATCGGAACCGTCACTCTCACACTCACACTAACCCTCAACCTCACCCTAAACATCACCCTAACCCTAACCCTCACCCTAACCCTAACCCTCACATTAACCCTAACCCTCACTCTAACCCTAACCTTCAACCTAACCCTTACCCTCATCCTAACATTAAGCCTAATCCTAACTGGAACCCTCAGTGTAACCCTGAACCTCACCCTAACCCTAACCCTCACAGTAAACCTAACCCTCACCCTAACCCTAACCCTACACCTCACTGTACCCCTCACTCTAAACCTAACCCCAACCCTAACCCTCAACCTCACCGTCACCCTAACACTCACGCTAACCCTAAACCTCACCCAAACCCTGACTCTCACACTCTCAAGAACACTCATCCTAACTCAAACACTCTCTGTCAAAATAAACATAACCCTAACCCTAAACTTCACCATAACCGTAACCCTAACCCTCACACTAACAGTATCCCTAACCCTCACCCTCACTCCAACCCTCACACTTACCTTATCCTCACCCTAACTCTAACCCTCACACTAAACCTAATCTTAACTCTAACACTACCCCTCACCCTACCCCTCACCCTAACTCTAACCCTAACCCTCACCATAAACCTAACCCTTATCCTCACCCTCACCATAACCCTCACCGTAACATTAACCCTCACCCTAACACTAACCCACATCCATACCTTAACCTTCACTGTCACCCTCACCCTAACCCTCAACCTCATTCTACACATCACCCTAAACATAACCCTCACCCTAACCCTAACCGTATCACTTACCTTAACCCTAACACTCACCCTAACCCTCACCCCAACCCTAACTTCCAACCTAATATTAACCCTGACCCTAACCTTAATGCTAACCCTCACCCTAACCCTAAACCTCACCTGACCCTTACCCTCACTCAAACCCTAACCCTCACACTATCCCTAATCCTCACCCTAAACCTAACACTACCCCTCACCCTAACCCTCACTCTAAACCTAACCCCAACCCTAAAACTCACCCTCACCGTCAACCTAACACTCACCTTAACCCTCAACCTTACCCTCACCCTAACCGTAACCCTAACCCTAAACCTCACATTAACCCTAACACTCACCCTAACCCTAACCCAAACCCTCACCCTAACCCTGATGCTAACTCTAACCCTCACCATTACCAGAACCCTAAACCTCACCTTAAGGCTAACTCTAACCCTAAACCTAACCCTAACCCGCACCCTAACCCTAACCCTCACCTTCACCCTCACCCTCAGCCTAACCCTAAGCCTAAACCTAACACTAAACCTAGCCTTCACACTCACCCTCATCCAAACCCTAAACCTAATCCTAACCCTATCACTAACCCTAACCCTCACCCTAAACCTCACCCTAACCCTAACCCTAACACTAACCCTAAACTTCATCATAACCCTCATCCTAAACCTAACTGTAACCCTAAACCTCAACTTCAACCTAACCCTAAATCTAACCCTAACCGTAACCCTAAACCTCACACTAATCCTAACCCTAAACATTACCCTCACACTAACCCTCACCATAACCGTATCCCTAACCCTAACCCTAACAATAAACCTAATCCTAACCCTAAACCTCACCCTAACCATAACCCTCACCCTAACCCTAAACCTCACCCTAACACTTACCCTCACCTTAACACTAAACCTCGCACTAAACCTAAACCTCACCATAACCCTAAACCTCAACCTATCCCTAAACTTAACAGAACCCTCACCCTAACCCTAATTCTAACCCTAACACTCACGCTAACCCTAACCCTCATCCGCACCCTAACTCTCACCCTAACCCTAAACTTAACCCTAAACCTCACCCTAACCCTAAACCTCACCCTCAGCCTAACCCTAAACCTAACCCTAACCCACACACTCACCCTCACCCTAACCCTAATCCTAAACGTATCCCTAACCCTAACCATCCCCCTAAGTCTCACCCTAACCCTAAACCTAACCCTCAACCTAACCCTCACCTTAACCATAATTCTAACCCTAAACCTCACCCTAACCCTAAACCTAATTCTAACCCTAACCCAAACCCTAAACCACACCCTATCCATCACCCTAACCCTAATCCTCACACCCACCCTCACACTCAGCCTAACCCTAAGCCTAAGCCTAACCCTAAACCTTACCCTCACAGTCACTCTCAACCTAAGCCTAATCCTAACCCTAACCCTAACCCTTAACCTCAACCTAACACTCACCCTAACCTTAACCCTAACACTCACCCTAACCCTAACCCACAAACTAACCCTCCCCCTAACCCTAAATCTAACCCTAAACCTCACCCTCCCCCTAAACCTTATCCTAACCCTAACCCTAAACCTCACCCTAAACCTAACCCTCACCCTTACCCTCACCGTCACCCTCACCGTAACTCTAACCATTACCCTAACAATAACACTAATCCTAAAGCTAAAGCTAAACCTAACCTTAACCATAACCCTAATCCTAACCCTAACACTCAGCCTAACCCTAACCCTCGCCCTCACCATAACTCTAACCCTCATCCAAACCCTCACCCTAACCCTAACCCTAAACCTAAACCTCAGCCTAACACTAAACCTAACTGTAACCCTCACCCTAACCCTAAACTTAACCCGAACCCTAACTCTCACCCTAAACGTAACCTTAAACCTCAACCTAACCCTAACCCTACACCTCATCCTCAACCTCAGCCTAACCCTAAGCCTAAGCCTAAACCTAACCCTCACACTCACCCTATCCCTTACCCTAATCCTAATCCTAACCCTAAGCCTAACCCTCACCCTCACTCTAACCTTCACCCTAACCCTAACTCGAACATTAACCCTAACCGTAAACCTCACAAACAGCCTCACCCTAACCCTAACTCTAAACATATAGCTCACCCTCACCCTAACCCTAACCCTAAACCTCACCCTAACCCCAACCCTAAACCTCACCCTCATCCTGATCCTCACCCTAACCCTAATCATAAACCTAAACCTCATCATATCCCTCACCATAACACTAACCCTAAACCTAACCCTCACCCTCACTGTAACCCTTACCCTAACGCTCACCCTAAACCTAAACTTAACCCGAACCCCAACTCTCACCCTAACCCTAAGCCTAACCCTCACCCTAACCCTCACCTTCACCCTCACCCTCAGCCTCAGCCTAATCCTAAGCCTAACCCGAAACCTAAGCCTCAACCTTACCGTCACCCTCACCATAACTCTAACTCTAACCCTAACAATAACACTAATTCTAACCCGAAACCTAACCTTAACCCTAACCCTAACCCTAATCCTAAGACTCACCCTCACCCTACCCTAATCCTAACCCTAACCCTCACACTAACCCTCACCCTCACCCTCATTGTAACCCTAACCTTCATCCAAAACCTCACACTAACCCTAAACCTAACACTAAACCAAAACCAAACCCTAACACACAAACTCACCCTTGCCCTAACTCTAATCCTAACCCTAACCCTATAACCCTGAACGTCCCCCTAACTCTCACACTAAGCCTAACCCTAACACTAACCCTAACCCCAACCCTCAACCTAACCCTCACCCTAACCCTAACTCTAAACCTAACCCTAACCCTCACCCTCACCTTCACTGTAACTGTAACAGTAACCCTAACCCAACAATAAACGTAACCCAAACCCTAAACCTCACCCTAACCATAACCCTCACCCTAACCCTAAACCTCACCCTAACCCTAACCCTAAACCTAACCCTCACCCTCACCCTAGACCTCACCCTAATTCTAACCCTCACCCTCACCCTAACCCTAACCCTTACCTGAACCCTAAACATAACCCTAACTCAAACCCTTATCTTAACCATCACCCTTAGCCTAAACCTCACCTTTAACATTAACATAATCCTCACCCTAACCCTCACACTAATCCTAAACCTCATTCTAACCGTCAACCTAAGCATCACCCTAAACCTAACCCTCAACCTCAAACAAACACACAGACTAAGCCTAAGCCTAATACTAAGCCTTAGCCTAACCCTCACCCTAGCCTTGACCGTAACACTAACCCTAACCCTAACACACAAACTTTAGTTTGTGGTTAACCTTAACCTTAACCTTAAGGTTAACCCTAACCTTAACCATCACCCTAGCCCTAATCCTCACCCCCACCCTTACCCTCAGCCTAACGCTAGGCCTAAGCCTAAACCTATCACTAACCCTAACACTCACCCTCACCTTAACACTAATCCTAACCCTAACCCTAACCCTAAGCCTAAACCTCAACCCCACCCTCACCCTAACCCTAATCCTAACCCTAACCCTAAACCTCACCCTAACCCTAACACTCACCCTCAACTTCAACCTCACCGTAACTCTAAACCTAACCCTAATCCTAAACCTAACCCTAAGACTAACCCTAAACCTCAACATAACCCTCACCCTAACCTTAACCCTAACACTAAGCCTAACCTTAACCTTCGACCTAACCCTCCCCCTAACCCTAAATCTAACTATAAACCTCACCCTCACCCTTACCCTAAACCTCACCCTAACCCTAACCCTAACCCTCACCCTCACCCTCACCCTCACAGTAACTCTAACCCTATCCCTAACAATAACACTAATCCTAACCCTAAACCTAACCCTAACCTTAACCCTAACCCTAATCCAAAAACTCACCCTCACCCTAACCCTAACCCTCACCCTCACCGTAACCCTAACCCTCACCCTAACCCTAACCCTCACCCTCACCGTGACCGTAACCCTAATCGTAACCCTCACCCTAACACTAACCCGAACCTTAAACCTCTTGCTAAAACTAAACCTAACCCTCTCCCTCACCCTAGCCCTCACCCTAACCCTAATTTTAACCCTAATCCTCATCCTACCCCTCACCCCAACCCTAACCCTAACTCTCATCCTAACTCTAAACCTAACCCTAACCCTCAACCTCATCCTAACACTCATCGTCACACTAAACGTAACCCGAACCCTAACACACACCCTAACCCTAACTCTAACCCTCACCCTAACCCTAAACCTCACCCTCAGCCTAAACCTAAGCCTAACCCTAACCCTAACACTAACCCTCACACTCACCCTAACCCTTACCCTAATCCTAATCCTAACCCTAAGCCTAACCCTCACCCTCAACCTAACCCTCAACCTAATGCTAACTCTAATGCTAACTCTAACCCTAACCCTCACCTCACCCTCAGCCTTACCCCAATTCTATCCCTAAACCTCACCCTCACCCTAACCCTAAACCTCACCCTCACCCTAGCCCTCATCCTAACCCGAATCCTAACACTAACCCTCCTGCTAACCCTCACCCTAACACTAATCCTAACCATAACCCTCACCCTCACCCTAAACCTAACCCTAACCCTCAACATAAACCCAACCGTCACCCTCACCGTAGCCCTTACCCTAACTTACACCCTAACCCTAAACTTAACCTGAACCCTAACTCTCACCCTAAACATAGCTCTAACACTCAACCTAACCCTAAGCCTCACCCTCACCCTCAACCTAAGCCTAAGCCTAACCCTAACCCTCACACTCACCCTAACCCTAACCCTAATCCTAACCCTAATCCAAACCTTAACACGATCCCTCACCTGAACCCTCACCTTAACCCTAACCCTAACATTAAACCTAAACCTAACCCACACCCTCAGATTCACCCTAACCCTAACAATAAACGTCACCCTGACCCTCACCCTAACCCTAAACTTAAACCTAAACCTCAACCTAACCCTAAAACTCAACCTCACCCTCAGCCTAGCCCTCACCTTAACCCTAATCCTAACCCTAAACCTCATCCTAAACCTCCCCATAATCCTAAGCCTAACCCTCACCCTAACCCTAACTTTCTCACCCTCAACCTCACCCTCAGCCTAACCCTAAGTCTAACCCTAATCCTAACCCTCACCCTCAACCTCACCCTCAGCCTAAACCTAACTCTAACCGTAACCCTCGCCCTAACACTAACCCTCATCCTCACCATCACCCTAACTCTAATCTTAACCCTAACCCTAACCCTTACCTTCACACTCACCCTCACTTTAACCCTAATCCTAAACCTAACCCTATCACTAATCCTCACCCCCACAGTAAACCTCACCCTAACCCTTACACTAACATTAACCCTAACCCTAATCCTAACCGTCACCCTAACCCTAACTCTAACCCTTAACCTCACCCTCACCCTAACCCTAACCCTAACCATAATCCTAAACCCTACCCTAAACCTAAACCTTACCCTAACACATACCCTCACCCTAACACTAACACTAACCGTAACACTAACCCTCACACTAATGCTAACCATCACCTTAAACCTAAACCTCACCCTAACCCTAACTCTAACCCTCAACTTCAACTTAGCCATCACCCTAACCCTAACCCTCATCCTCACACTAAACCTCACACTAACCCTAACAATAATCCTCAATCTAACCCTGTCCCTCACATTAACCATAACCCGAAACCTCACCCTTACCTTAACCTTCACCCTCAGCCTAACCCTCACATTTATTCTTATTGTCACCCTCATCCTAAACCTCACCCTAACCCTAACCCTTATCCTAACCCTCACCCTAACCATAACCCTAACCATCACCCTAAACCTAACCCTAACCCTCACCCTCACCTTCAACCTCAGCCTAACCCTAAGTTTAAGCCTAAACCTATCCCTAAACCTCACACTCACCCTAGCCCTCACCCTAACCCTAATCCTAATCCTAACCCTCATCCTAAAACTAAACCTAACCATAAACTAAACCAGGACTCTAAGCCTAATCCTCATCCTAATCCTCACCCTCACCCTCAGCCTAACCCTAAGCCTAAGCATAAGCCTAACCCTATCCCTAACCCTCACACTCACCCTCACCCTAACCCTAATCCTAACCCTAACCCTAACCCTAAACCTAAACCTCAACCTAACCCTCACCCTAAACCTAACCCTAACCCTAAACCTCACCCTTACCTTAGTTCTCACCCTAACCCTCACCCCAAACCTAAGCCTCACCCTCACCCATACCCGAACCTTAACCCTCACCCTAACCCTACGCTTAACATTAACCCTAAACCTCACCCTAACCCTAACAATAACCCTCACAATCACCCTAGCCCTCACCCTTACCCTAATTGTAACCCTAAACCTGATCCTAACCCTCACCCTAACCCTAACCCTAACCCTCACCCTAACCCTAAACCTAATTCTAACCCTCAAACTAGACCTAACCCTGACCCTTACCATAACCCTTACCCTAATCCTCAGCCTAAATCTAAACCTAACCCGAACAATAAACCTCACCCTAACCCTATCCCTAATCCTCACGCTCACCCTAGCCCTCATCCTAAACCTAATCCTAACCGGAACCCTCATGCTAACCCTCACCCTAACCCTAACACTAACCCTAACCTTAAACCAAGCCCTAATGCTATCCCTCAACCTATTCCTAAACTTAACCCTAACCCTAATCCTCCCCCTCACATTAGCCCTCACACTAACCCTAATCCTAAACCTAACCCTCATCCTAACCCTCACCCTCACCCTAACTCTAACCCTCACCCTCACACTCAGCCTAACCCTCAAGCTTAACCCTAACATTAACAGAACCCTAACCATCACACTCATCCTCACCCAAACCTTAATTCTACACCTAACCCTATCCCTAACCCTAAACCTCACCCTAAAACTCATGCTAAACCTAACCCAAACACTAACCCTAACACTAACCCTCACACTAACCCTCACCTTAACACAAACTCTAAGCCTAAACCTCACCCTCACCCTAACCCTAAACCTCACCCTTAACCTCCCCTCAGCCTATAACTATGCCTAACCCTAACCCTAACCCTAACACTCACACTCACCCTCACGCTAACCCTCAGCCTTACCCTAAGACTAAGCTTAAGCATAACGCTAACACTAACCCTCACCCTAACCATAACCCTCACCCTAACCCTAACACTCACACTAAGCCTAACACTAACCCTCACCCTCACCCACACCCTCACCCAAACCCTAACCCTCACCCTGACCCTAACTCTAAGCCTCAACCTCATGCTCTGCCTTAGTTTAAGTCTAAGCCTAAGCCTAACCTGAACCCTCACCTAACCCTAACCTGAACACTAATCCTCTCTAACCCTAAACCTCACCCTCACCCTAACCCTAACCCTAACCCTAACTCTAAACCTCATCCTAACCCTAACCCTCACCCTCACCCTAGCCCTCACCCTAACCCTAATCCTAACATTAAATCTCATCCTAACCCTCACCCTAACCCTAACCCTAATCCTCACCCTAACCCTAACCCTAACCCTAACTCTAACCCTCAACCTAATCCTAACCCTCACTCTCACCGTAAACCTAACCCTAACCCTCACCCTAACCCTAAACTTAACTGGAAAGCTAACTCTCACCCTAGCCCTAAACTTAACCCTCAGCATAACCCTAACCCTCACCCTCACCATCATCCTCAGCCGAACCCTAAAGCTAATCTTAATCCTCACACTCACCCTAACCCTTGCCCTAATCCTAATCCTAACCCTATTCCTAACCCTCACCCTAACCCTCACCCTAACCCTAAATCTAACGCTAACCATAACCCAAAACCTCACAATCAGCCTCACCCTAACCCTAACTCTAAACCTAAATCTCACTCTCACCCTAATTCTAACCCTAAACCTCACCCTAACCCTAACCCTAAACCTAAACCTCATCTTCACCCTAGCCCTCACCCTCACCCTAATCCTAAGCCTAACCCTCATACTAACACTCACCCTAACCCTAACCCTAACCCAAACCCTCACCCTATGCCTAACCCTCACCCTCACCCTCAGCCTCAGCCTAAGCATAAGCCTAAGCCTAACCCTAACAATAACCCTCACACTCACCCTAACCCTTACTCTAATCCTAATCCTAACCCTAACCCTAAACCTCACCCTCACCCTATCCCTCACCTTAACCCTAACACGAACACTAACCCTAAACCTAAACCTCACCCTCAGCCTCAACCTAACGCTAACACTAACCATAATCTCACCCTCAACCTAAACCTAACCATACACCTCAACCTAACCCTAAACTTAAACCTCACCCTCACTCTACCCCTAACCCTAAACCTCACCCTAACCCTAACCCTCACCCTTTCAGTAACCCTCACCCTCAGCCTAACCCTCACGTTTACCCTGACCGTCAACCCCACCCTAAACCTCACCCTAACCCTTAACCTCACCCTCATGCTCAGGCTAAGCCTAAGCCTAAGCCAAAACGTAAACCTGACCCTCATTCTAACCCTAACCCTAACACTAACCCTAACTCTAAACCTAAAACTCACCCTCACCCTCACCCTCAGCCTGAACCTAAGGCAAACCCTAACCCTAACATTAACCCTCACACTCACTCTAACCCTCACCCTAACCCTAACCCTAACACTAACCCTAACCCCCTAAGCCTCACCCTCAGCCTCACCCTAACCCTAATTATAACCCTAAACCTCACCCTCACCCTAACCCTAACACTAAGCCTAACCCTAACCCTCCCCCTAACACTCAACCTAACCCTAACACTAATCACTACCCCTAACTCTAACCCTAACCCTAACACTAAACCTCACCCTAACCCTAATCCTAACCCTCACCCAAACCCTAACCCTCACCCTCAACCTCACCCTCAGCCTAACCCTAAGCCTAACAATTACCCTAAACCTAACCCTCACACTAATCCTAACAATAACCCTAATCCTAATCCTAACCCTAACCCTATCCCTCACCCTCACCCTCACCCTAACCCTAACACTAAACCTAACCCTAACCCTCACCTTCAACCTCACCCTCAGCCTAACTTTAAGCCTAACCCTAAACCTAACCCTAACACACACACTCACCCTTACCCTAACCCTAATCCTCACCCTAACCCTAACCCTAATCCTAACCCTCCCCCTAACTCTCACCCTCACCCTAACCCTAACACTAAGCCTAAACCTTACCCTCACCCTAACCCTAAATCTCACCCTCTCCCTATGCCTAACTCTAACCCTAAACCAAACCATAAACCTCACCCTATCCCTAAACCTAACCCTAACCCTAACATTCACCATAACCGTAACTCTAATCCTAAAGCTCCCCCTCCCCCTAACCCTAACCCAAAGCCTGATGTAAACGTCACCCTAAACCTAAACCTTACGCTAACACTTACCCTCACCCTAACACTAACAGTAACAATAACCCTCCACTTCACCCTAACCATCACCCTTACCATAACCCTAACCCTCATTCTCACCCTCACCCTAAAACTAACCCTAACCCGAAACCTCACCCTAACACTAACCCTAACGCTCACCCTCACCCTAGCCCTCACCCTAACCCTATACCTAACCCTAATGCTCAAACTAAACCTAACCCTCAAGCTCAACGTAACCCTAACCCTAACCCTCACCCTCACCCTAAACTTAACCTGAACCCTAACTCTCACCCTAAACATAACCCTAACCCTCACTCAAAACCTAACCCTCACCCTCAACCTCACCCTCAGTGTAACCCTAAGCCGAACCCTAAACCTAACCCTAACCCTCACACTCAACCTAACCCTTACCCTAATCCTAATCCTAACCCTAACTCTAACCCTAAACCTCAACCTCAACCTAACCCTAACCCTAAACCTCACCCTATCACTAACCCTAAACCTCACCCTCAATCTAGCCCTCACCCTAACTCTAATCCTAACCCTAACCCGCATCCTAACCCTCAAACTAACGATAACCTGAACCATCACTCTAAACCTAATCCTCAACCCCACCCTCACCCTCAGCCTAACCCTCAGCCAAAGACTAACCCTAACCCTAACCCTCACACTTACCCTCACCCTAACCCTAATCCTAACCCTAACCCTAAGCCTTAACCTAAACCTCAACCTAACACTCACCCCAAACCTAACCCTCACCCTCACCCAAACCCTACCCCTAACCCTCACACTCACCCTAACCCTAACCTATCCCTAATCCTAAACCTCACCCAACCCTATCACTAACCCTCACAATCACCCTAACCCTAACCCTAACTCTACCTCTAAAATTCATCCTAACCCTAAACCTGACTCTCAACATCACGCTCACGCTCAGCCTTACCTTAACCTTAACCCTAAACCTAAACCTAAGAATAACCCTAACCATAAACCTAACCCTAAACCTCATCCTAACCGTAACTCTAACTCTAATCCAAACCTTCACCCTAACCCTAACACTGACCCTAACCCTAACCCTAAACCTCATCCTAACCCTAAACCTAACCCTCACCCTAGCACATATCCTAACCCTAATCCTAACACTAACACTCACACTAACCCTCACTCTAATCCTAAACCTCACCCTCAGCCTCAGACTCAGCCTAACCCTAAGGCTAACACTAACTCTAACCCTCACACTCACCATCACCTTATCCCTAATCCTAACCCTAAGCCCAACCCTAAACCTAAATCTAACACTAACACTAACCCTCAACATCAACCTAACCCTAAACTTAACACTCACCCTAGCACATACTTTAACCCTAACCCTAACCCTACCACTCACCCTAACGCTAACTCTCACCCTACCCCTACTCCTAACCCTAACCCTAACCCTCACACTTACCCTCACCCTAACCCTAATCCTAACCCTAACCCTAAGCCTTAACCTAAACCTCAACCTAACACTCACCCCAAACCTAACCCTCACCCTCACCCAAACCCAACCCCTAACCCTCACACTCACCCTAACCCTACCCCTATCCCTAATCCTAAACCTCACCCAACCCTATCACTAACCCTCACAATCACCCTAACCCTAACCCTAACTCTACCTCTAAAATTCATCCTAACCCTAAACCTGACTCTCAACATCACGCTCACTCTCAGCCTTACCTTAACCTTAACCCTAAACCTAAACCTAAGAATAACCCTAACCATAAACCTAACCCTAAACCTCATCCTAACCGTAACTCTAACTCTAATCCAAACCTTCACCCTAACCCTAACACTGACCCTAACCCTAACCCTAAACCTCATCCTAACCCTAAACCTAACCCTCACCCTAGCATATATCCTAACCCTAATCCTAACACTAACACTCACACTAACCCTCACTCTAATCCTAAACCTCACCCTCAGCCTCAGACTCAGCCTAACCCTAAGGCTAACACTAACTCTAACCCTCACACTCACCATCACCTTAACCCTAATCCTAACCCTAAGCCCAACCCTAAACCTAAATCTAACACTAACACTAACCCTCAACATCAACATAACCCTAAACTTAACACTCACCCTAGCACATACTTTAACCATAACCCTAACCCTACCACTCACCCTAACGCTAACTCTCACCCTACCCCTACTCCTAACCCTCACACTAACCCTAAACCTCACCCTAACCCTCACCCTAACCCTAACTCTAAACCTAAAACTCACACTCTCCCTAACCCTAACCCTAACCCTAAACCTCAACCTAAAACTAACCCTAAACCTCACCCTCACCCTAATCCTAAACCTCACCCTCACCCTAGTCCTCACCCTAAATCTAACCCGAGCCCTAACACTCACCCTAACCATAACCCTCAACATAACCCTAACACTCACACTAACCCTAACCCTAACCCTCACCCTCACCCTCACACCCTAACCCTAACCCTAACCCTCCCCCTCACCCTAAACCAAACCCTAACCCTAACCCTCCCCCTCACCCTAAACCAAACCCTAACCCTAACCCTCACCCTAACCCTAAGCCTAACCCTAACCCTAACCCTAACCCTCACACTCACCCCCAACCTACACCTAATCCTAAACCTAAACCTAACCCTCACAGTAACCCTAAAACTAGCGCTCACACTAACCCTAATCCTAACCCTAAAACTCATCCTAACCCTCACCCTAACCCTAACCCTAACCCTCACCCTAACCCTAACCCTAACCTTCACCCTCATGCTCGGGCCTAAGCCTAACCCTAAGCCTAAGCTTAAGCCTAAACCTAACCTTCACACTAACCCTCACCCTAACACTAACCCTAACACAAAAGCTAACTCTAACCCTAAACCTCACCCTCACGCTAACCCTAACTCTAACCCTAACCCTAAACATAAACCTAACCCTCACCCTAACCCTAAACCTCACACTCACCTTAACAGTAAACCTAATCCTAATCCTAACAGTAACCCTAACCCTAACCCTCATACTAACCATAACACTCACCCAAAACCTAACCCTCACCCTAACACATAAATTCACCCTAACCCTAAAACTAGCACTCACACTAACCCTAACACTCCCCCTCACCCTAAACCAAGTCCTAACCCTAACCCTCACCCTAAACCTAAGCCTAACCCTAAACCTAACCCTCACACTCACCCTCAACCTACACCTAATCCTAAACCTTACCCTAACCCTCACAGTAACCCTCAACCTAGCGCTCACCCTAACCCTAGTCCTAACCCTAAACCTCATACTAACCCTCACACTAACCCTAACCCTAACCCTCACCCTCATGCTCGGCCTAAGGCTAACCCTAAGCCTAAGCTTAAGCCTAAACCTAACCCTCACACTAACCCTCAACCTAACTCTAACCCTAACACAAAAGCTAACTCTAACCATAAACCTCACCCTCACCCTAACCCTAACACTAACCCTAACACTAAACATAAACCTAACCCTCAACCTAACACTAAACCTCACACTCAACAGTAAAACTAATCCTAACCCTAACAGTAACCCTAACCCTAAACCTAACCCTCATTCTAAATATAACACTCACGCTAACACTAACCCTCACCCTAACACTTAAATTCAACCTAACACTAAATCTAACCCTAACACTAGCACTCACACTAACCCTAACCCTCACCCACACCCTAGCCCTCACCCTAAACCTAACCCTCATCCTCATCCTAAACCTCACACTAACCCTAAAACTAATCCTCAATATAAACCTCACCCTCAAATTAACCCTAACCCTAACCCACACCCTAACCCTAACCCTCACCCTTAACTTAATCCTCACTCTCAGCCTAACTCTCACCTTTACCCTTACCTGCACCCTCACCCTAACCCTCACCCTAAGCCTAACCCTCATCCTAACCCTAACCCTGACCGTAACCCTAAGCCTAACCCTAACCCTAACCCTCACCCTCACCCTAGACATCATCCTAACCCTAATCCTAACCCTAAACCTAACCCTAACCCTCACCATCACCCTTAACCTAATCCTCAACCCCACCCTCACCCTCAGACTAACCCTAAGCCTAAGCCTAATCCTGACCCTAACCCTCACACTCAGCCTCATCATAACCCGAATCCTAAACCCAACCCTAACACTAACCCTAAACCTCAACCTAACCCTGCCCCTAACCCTCCCCCTAACTCTAACTCTAACCCTAAACTTCACCCTCACCCTCACCCTAACCCTCACCCTAAACCTAAATCTAACCCTCACCCTCACCGTAACTCTAACCTTAACCCTAACAATAACACTAACCCTAACCATCACCCTAACCCTAACCGTAACCCTAAACCTCACCCTAACCCTAAACCAAACCCTCAACGTCAGCCTCACCCTAACCGTAAACTTAACCTTAACCATAACACTAACAATAACCCTAACCCTAAACCTAACCCTGAAACTAACCCTAACCCTAACCCTCACAGTCACCGTAACCTAACCCTAACCCTCACCCTAACCCTCACCCTCAGGTTAACGCTAAGCCTTAACCCTATCCCTAAACCTAACACAATCACTCACCCTAACATTAACCCTAATCCTAAACCTAACCCTAACCCTAACCCTCATCCTAACCCTCACCCTAATCCTAACCCTAACACTAACCATAACCCTAACACTCAACCTAACCCTAACTCTAACCCTAAACCTCACCCTCACCTTCACCCTAACCCTAAACCTCACCCTAACCCTAACCTTTACCCTCACCCTCACTGTGACTCTAAACCTAAACCTAACAGTGACAATAACCCTAACACTAACCCTCACCCTCACCCTCACCGTAACCCTAACCCTAACCCAAACCCTCACCCTAACCCTAACCTTAACCCTAACCTAAACCTCACCCTAACCCTAACCCTAACCGTCACCCTGAGCCTCACCCTCACCATAAACTTAAACCTAACCATAACACAAACAATAATCCTAACCCTAACCCTAATCTAACCCTCACTCTCACCCTAACCCTAACCGTAACCCTCACCCTAACCCTAACCCTCACCCTCACCGTAACCCTCACACTAACACTCACCCTAACACTAAACTTAACGCTAACCCTAAACGTCACCCTAACGCTAACCCTAACCCTCACCCTCACCCTAGCCCTCACCTTAGCCCTAATCCTAAAACTAAACCTCACCCTAACCCTCACCCTAACCCTTAAACTCTAACAATCACCCTAATCCTAACCCTTAACCTCACCCTCACGCTCGGCCTAAACCTAAGACTAAGGCTAACCCTAACCCTAACTTTCACACTCACCCTCACCCTCATCCTCACAGTAACTCTAACCTTAACCCTAACAATAACACTAACCCTAACCTTAACCCTAATCCTAACCCTCACCCTGACAATAAACCTCAACCTAAACCAAGCCCTCACCCTAACACTAACACTAACCCTAACCCTAAACCGCATCCTAACCCTAACCCTAAACCTCAAAATCACACTCACCCTCACAAAAACACTTATCCTAATCCCAGGCCTAACCCTAAAACTCACCCTAACCCTAGCCCTCACCCTAACCCTAAACCTAACACTAACTCTAACCCTAACCCTCACCCTAACCCTAATTCTAAACCTATCCCTCACCCTCACCTTAACCCTAACCCTAACCTTAACCCTAACCCTATAACTCACCCAAAATATAACCCCAAAACTTACCTTCACCCTAGCCCTCACCCAAACCCTAATCCTAACTCAAACCCTCATCCTAACCCTCACCCTAACCCTAAACATAACCATCACCCTAACCCTAACCCTCAGCCTCAACCTCACCCTCAGCCTAAATTTAACCCTAAACCTAAACCTAAACCTAACCCACACACTCACCCTCACCCTAACCCTAATCCTAATCCTAAACCTAAAAATAACCCTCACCCTAAACCTAACACTTAAACTAAACATAAACCTCACCCTAACCCAAACCCTAACTCTAACACTTACCCTCACCCTAACAGTAACCCTCACACTCACACTGAAGCTCACTGTAACCCTAAACCTCTCCCTAACCTTAACCCTAACCCTAACCTAAACATCACCCTCACCCTAGCCCTCACCTTAACCCTAATTCTAACCCTAACCCTCAACCTAAATCTATCCCTCAACCTCACCCTAAACCTCACACTAACCCTAACCCTAATCCTCAATCTAACCCTCACCCTAACCGTAACCCGAACCCATAACCTAACGCTCACCCTAACCCTAACCCTCACCCTTATCTTAAACCTCACCCTCAGCCTAACCCTCACCTTTACCCTTACCATCACTCTCACCCTAACCCTCAACCTTAACCTAACACTAACCAAAGCACTCACCCTAACCCTAACCCTAAACCTCACCCTCACCCTCAGATTTACACTAATCCTATCACTATTCCTAACCCTAAACCTCACCCTCACCCTAGCCATGACCCTAATTCTTACCCTCACACTAATCCTAACCCTAACCCTAAACCTAACTCTCACAATAAACCTAACCCTCACACAACCGTAACCCTACCCTTTACCCTAACCCTCACCTTAACCCTACCACTAACCCTCAACCTAATCCTCACCCAAAACCTCACTGTCACCCTAAATCTGACCTTAACCCTAATAACAACCCTAACCCTCACCCTCACCCTAACCCTCACCCTAACCCTCACCCTAAAACTCACCCTAATCATAACCCTAACCTTTAGCCTAAGCCTCACCCTAAACCTCATCCTAACACTTACCCTCATCCTCACCCTAATCCTCACACTTAACTGAATCCCCACCGTAACTCTAAACCTAACCGTCACCCTCACCATCACCCTCACGCTAAGCCTAACCCTAACCCTCTCCCTAACCCTAATGTTAAGTCTAACACTCACACTAAAGCTCATGCTATCACTTATCCACACCACAAACCTAACCCTAACCTTAACCCTCACCCTCACCCTAAACCTCACCCTAACCCTAAACCCAATCCTAACCCTCACCCTCACCCTAACCCTAAAAATAACACTCACCTAACCCTAACCCTAACCTTCTACCTCACCCAAACCCTCACCCTAACCCTAACGCTCACCCACACCCTAAACCTCAAGCTCACCATTACCCTAACCCTCAACTAATCCTCACCCTAATCCTAACCATTACCTAACGAAGAGCCGAACCCTCACTCTCACCTTAACCATATCCCTAACCCTAAACCTCACCCTCACCCACACCCTCTACCTCAGCCTATCCCTAACCCTATCCCTAATCCTAACCCTAACCCTCACCCTCACCCTAACCCTCACCATAACCCTTAGCCTCACCCTCACTCTCACCCTAACCTTAACACTCACACTAATCCTAAACCTCACACTAAACCTAAACCTACCCCTCACCCTAAACCTCACCATAAACTTAACCCTAACCCTAACCCTCACCCTCACGCTAGCCCTCAACCTAATACTAATTCTAACCCTAACCCTCA
Source organism: Dipodomys merriami (assembly GCF_024711535.1). Lineage (NCBI taxonomy): Eukaryota > Metazoa > Chordata > Mammalia > Rodentia > Heteromyidae > Dipodomys > Dipodomys merriami. Next base: position 5,210,704 of record NW_027206346.1, read on the forward strand.
CCCTAAACCTCATCCTCACCCTAAACCTCACACTAACCCTTACCCTAATCCCCAATCTAACCCTAACCCTTACCCTAACCCTAACCCTAACCCTAACCCTAACCATCACCCTCACCGTAACAGTAACCCTAACCCTAATAATAACCCAACCCTAACGCTAACACTAACGCTAAACATAAACCTCACCCTAATGCTAACCCTCACCCTAAAACTAACCCTAATACTAACACTAACCGTCACACTAACCCTAACCATCACCTTAACCCTAAACCTCAACATAACCCTAAACCTAACCCTCAAACTCACCATAGCCCTCACACTAACCCTAACCCTCATCCTTACCCTAAACCTCACACTAACCCTAACACTGATACTCAATTTAAACCTCACCCTCACCCTAACCCTAACCATAATCCTCACCCTAACTCGCACCCTAACCCTAACCCTCACCTTTACCCTTACTGTCACCCTCACCCTAACCCTCACGCTACCCCTAACAATCATTCTAAACCTCACCCTAAACATAACCCTAACCATCACGCTAACCCTAACCCTCAACCTCACACTCAGCCTCATTCTAAACCTAAGCCTAATCCTAATCCTAATTCTAACCCTCATCCTCACCCTACCCCTCACCCTATCCCTAATCCTAACCCTAAACCTAAAAATAACACTAACCCTAACCCTAAGCCTCATTCTAACCCTAACCCTCACCTTAACCCTTACCCTCACCCTAACACATCCCTTACCCTAACAATAACCCTAAACCTAACCCTAACCCTCATTCTAACCCTAACCCTCACCCTAACCCTTACCCTCACCCTAATACTTACCTTACCCTAACAATAACACTAACCCAAACACTAACCCTCACACTAACCCTAACCATCACGCTACCCTAACCCTAACCCTAAACCTCATCCTAACCCTAACCCAACCCACACCCTCACCCTCACCCTCACCATAACTCTGACCCTAACCTTAACAATAACACTAATCCTAACCCTAAATCTAACCCTAATCCTAATCCTAACCCTAATACCCACCTTCAGCCTCACCCTAACCACAAACTTAACCCTAACCATAACACTAACAATAACCCTAACCCTCACCCTAACCCTAACATTAACCCTCACCTTAACCTTAACCCTAACCCTAATCCTAACGCTATACCTCATCCTAACCCTCACCCTAACCCTAACCCTAAACCTCAACCTAACCCTAACCCTCACCCCTACACTCAGCCTAAACCTAAACCTAACCCAAACACTAACCCTCACACTCACACTCAAGCTAACCCTAATCATAAATCTAACCCGCTCCCTAAACATAACCCTCACCCTAAACCTCACCCTAACACTAACCCTAACACCAATCCTAACACTAACCCTCACAATAACCCTAACTCTAACCCTAAACCTTACCCTCACTCTCACCTTAACCCTGACCGTCAACCTCAGCCTAAATCTAAGCCTGACCCTAACCCTAACCCTCACACTCACACTCACCCTCACCCTAACACTAATCCTAATACCAGCCCTAACCCTAACCATCACCCTAACCCTAACCCTCACAATAATCCTAAACCTAACACTAACCCTAACCCTAACCCTCACCCTAACCGTAACTCTAAACCTAAACCTCACCCTCAACTTAACCCTAAGCCTAACCCTAACCCTAACCCTAAACCTCACCCTAAACATAACCCTAAACCTCACCTTCACCCTAGCCCTCACCCAAACCCTAATCCTAACTCTAACACTCATCCTAACCCTCACCCTAACCCTAACCCTAACGATCACCCTAACTCTAGCCCTCAGCCTCAACCTCACCCTCAACCTAACCTTAAGCCTAAACCTAAACCTAAACCTAACCCACACTCACCCTCACCCTATCCCTAATCCTAATCCTAATCCTAACCCTAACAATAACCCTAACTCTAAAGCTAACCCTCACCTTAAATATATCACTCACCCTAACCCAAACCCTCACCCTAACACTTACCCTGACCCTAACACTAACCCTAACCATCACCCTAATGTTCACACTAACCTTAACCCTCACAGTAACCCTAAACCTCATCCGAACCTTAACCCTAACCCTAACTTAAACCTCACCCTCATCCTAGCCCTCACCCTAACCCTAATTCTAACCCTAACACTCACCCTCAACCTCACCCTAAACCTCACACTAACCCTAACCCTAATCCTCAATCTTACCCTAAACCTAACTGTAACCCGAAACCTTAACCTAACCCTCACCCTAACCCTAACCCTCACCCTTAACTTAACCCTCACCCTCAGCCTAACCCTCACCCTCAGCCTAACCCTCACCTTTACCCTTACCATCACTCTCACCCTAACCCTCAACCTTACCCTAACCCTCACCCAAGCCCTCACCCTAATCGTAACCCTAAACCTCACCCTCACCCTCAGATTTACACTAATCCTATCACTATTCCTAACCCTTAACGTCACCCTCACCCTAACAGTCAGCTAATTCTTACCCTCACACTAATCCTAACCCTAACCCTAACTCTCACACTAAACTTAACCCTCACCCTAACCGTAACCCTAAACCTTACCCTAAACCTCATCTTAACCCTAAATCTAACCCTCACCCTAACCCTCACCCAAAACCTCACCGTCACCGTAAATCTGACCCTAACCCTAATAACAACCCTAATCCTCACCCGAACCCTAACCTTCACCCTCACCCTAACCCTCACCCTAACCCTCACCCTAATCATAACCCTAACCCTCAGCCTAACCCTCACCCTAACCCAAACCTTAACCCTAAGCCTCACCCTCACCCTAACCCTCATCCTAACACTTAACCTCATCCTCACCCTAAACCTCACACTTAACCGAATCCTCACCGTATCTCTAAATCTAACCGTCACCCTCACCGTCACCCTCACGCTAAGCCTAACCCTAACCCTCACCCTAACCCTAAAACTCACCCTAATCCTCACCATAACTCTAATGCTAAGTCTAACACTCACCCTAACCCCCATGCTATCACTTATCCACAGAACAAACCTAACCCTAACCTTAACCCTCACCCTCACCCTAACCCTAATCCTAACCCAAACCCTCATCCTAACCCTCACCCTAATCCTAATGTTAAACATCACCCTAAGCCTAATCCTCACACCCACCCTCACCCTCAGACTAACCCTAAGCCTAAGCCTAATCCTAACCCTAACTCTCACACTCACCCTCACCCTAAACATAATCCTAACCCAAAACCTAACCCTAACCCTAAACCTCAACCTTACCCTCACCCTAAACCTAACGTTAACCCTAACACTAACCCTAACCCTAACACTCAGCCTTACCCTCCCCCTCAACTTATCTCTAACCCTAAACCTCTCCCTCACCCTATCCCTAATCCTAACCCTAACTCTAAACCTCACCCTACCCTAACCCTAACCCTCCCCCTCCCCCTCACCCAAACCGTAAATCTAACCCTAACCCTAACATTAACACTAATCCTAACCCTAAAACTCACCCTAACCCTAAGCCTAACCCTAATGCTAACACTCACCCTCACCCTAATCCTAATCCTAACCCTAACACTCAAACTAACCCTAACCCTCACCCTCACTGTAACCCTAACCCTCATCCAAAAGCTCACCCTAACCCTAACCCTAACCCTAAAACTCACCCTAACACTAACCCTAACCCTCACCTTCACCCTAGCCCTCACCCTAACCCTAAGCATAACCCTAATCCTCATCCTAACCCTCACCCTAACCCTAACGCTAACGTAAAACTCACCCTAAACCTAACCCTAACTAAAACCCTAACCCTAACCCTAAACCTCACCCTAACCCTAACCCTCACCCTCACCCTCACTGTTACCCTAACCCTAAACCTAACAATAACCCTAAACCTAACCCTAACTCTCACCCTAAACATAACACTCACCCTAACCCTAACCCTCACCCTAACACTTACCCTAAACCTTACCCTAACCCTAACTCTAACACTAACCCTCACAGTAACCCTAACTCTCACCCTAATCCTAAACCTCACCCTAACCCTAACCCTAAATCTAACCCTCAACCAAACCTTACCCCTCACTCTCACCCTAATTCTAACCATAACCCTCACCCTAACCCTAACCATCATCCTCACCATAAACATCACCCTAACCCTAACCCTAATCCTCAATCTAACCCTTTCCCTCACCCTAACCCGCACCCTCACCCTAACCCTTATGCTAACCCTCACATTAATCCTTACCCTCACCCTTAACGGAACACTCACCCTCAGCCTAAACCTCACCTTTACTGTTACCGTCATGCTCACCCTAACCCTTACACTCATCCTAACACTCACCCTAACCCTAACCCGATCCATCACCCTAACCCTATCACTCACACTCACCCTCACCCTCAGCCTAAACCTATGCCTAAGCTGAACCCTAACCCTAACCCTCACCCTCACCCAAGCTCTCACCCTAAAACTTATCCTGACTCCAACCCTCATCCTAACCCTCACCCTAACCCTAACCTTAACCATCACCCAAAACCTATTCCTCACCCCCACCCTCATCCTCACCCTAACCCTAATCCTAATCCTAACCCTAACAATAACCCTAACACTAAACAATAAACCTAACCCTCAACCGAAACATAACCCTCACCCTAAACCAAAACCTCACCCTAACACTTACCCTCAACCTAACACTAACCCTAACTCTAACCCTAACCCTCACACTAACCCTAACCCTCACAATAACCCTAAAACTCACCCTAACCTTAACCCTAACCCTAACCTAAACCTCACCCTCATCTTAGTCCTCACCCTCACCCTATTTCTAACCCTAACCCTAAACCTAACGGTAACCCTCAATCTCACCCTAAACCTCACACTAACCCTAACCCTAATCCTCAATCTAACCCTCACCCTAACTGTAACCCGAACCCTTCTCCTAACCCTCACCCTAACCCTTACCCTCACCCTTATCTTAACCCTCACCCTCAGCCTAAGCCTCAACTTTACCCTTACCATCACTCTCACCCTAACCCTCAACCTTACCCTAACCCTCACCCAAGCCCTCACCCTAACCCTAACCCTAAACATCACCCTCACCCTCAGATTTACACTAATAATATCACTATTACTAACCCTAAACCTCACCGTGAGGGTGAGCCTAGCCATGACCCTAATTCTTACCCTCACACTAATCCTAACCCTAACCCTAAACCTAACTCTCACAATAAACCTAACCCTCACCCTAACCGTAACCCTACCCCTTACCCTAAACCTCACCTTAACCCTAACTCTAACCCTCAACCTAACCCTCACCTAAAGCCTCACCGTCACCCTAAATCTGATCCTAACCCTTATAACAACCCTAACACTAACCCTCACTCTAACACTCACCCTAAACATAACCCTAAACCTCAGCCTAACCCAAACCTTAACCCTAACCCTCACCCTCACCCTAACCCTCATCCTAACACTTAACCTCATCCTCACCCGAAACCTCATACTTAACCGAATCCTCACCGTAACTCTAACCCTAACCGTCACCCTCACGCTAAGCCTAACCCTAACCCTCACCCTAACCCTAAAACTCACCCTAATCCTCACCCTCACCCTCACCCTAACCCTAATGCTAAGTCTAACATTCACCCTAACCCTCATGCTATCACTTATCCACACCACAAACCTAACCCTAACCTTAACCCTCAACCTCACCCTAACCCTGACCCTAACCCTAAACCTAATCCTAACCCTCACCCTAATCCTAACCCTGACACTAACCCTCACCTAACCCTAAACCTAAACTTCTACCTCACCCTAACCCTCACCATCACCCAAACCTTCACCCCAATCCTAACGCTCACCCACACCCTAAACCTCAAGCTGACCCTTACCATAAACCTCAACTAATCCTCACCCTAACCCTAAAAATTACCTAACCTAGACCCTCACCCTCACCCTCACCTTCACCCTAACACTCATCCTCACCCTAAACCTCACCCTAACCATAATCCTAACCCTAAACCTCACCCTCACCCTCACCCTCAACCTCAACCTATCAATAACCCTATTCCTAATCCTAACCCTAACCCTCACCATTACCCTAACCCTCATCATAACCCTTAACCTCACCCTCACTCTCACCCTAACCATAACCCTCACACTAAATCTAACACTCACCCTAAACCTAAACCTACCCCTCACCCTAAACCTCCCCATAAACTTAACGCTAACCCTAACCCTCACCCTCACGCTAGCCCTCTCCCTAACCCTAATTCTAACCCTAACCCTCAACCTAACCCATATCCTCCCCCTAAACCTCACACTAACCCTAACCCTAATCCCCAATCTAACCCTAACCCTAACACTTACACTAACCCTCACCCTAACCCTAACCCTCACCCTTACCCTAACTCTCACCCTTAGCCTAACCCTCAACTTTACTCTTACCATCACGCTCATCGTAACCCTCACCCTAACCCGAACCCTCATCCTAACCCTCACCCTAACCCTAAACCTATCCATCACCATGACCCTAACCCTCACCCTCACCATAATCCTCAGACTAAACCTATGCCTAAGCCTAACCCTATCCTCAACCCTCCCCTCACCATAGCCCTCACCCTAAACCTAATCCTAACCCTAACCCTCATCCTAACCCTCACCCTAACCCTAAGGTTAACCATCACCCTAAGCGTAATCCTCACACCCACCCTCACCTCAGCCAAACCCTAAGCCTAAGCCTAATCCTAACCCTAACCCTAACACTAACCCTAACCCTAACCCTCACCCTAAACCTCCCCCTCAACCTAAGTCTAACCCTAAACCTCAACCTCACCCTATCCCTAATCCTAACCCTAACCCTAAACCTCATCCTAACACTAACACTAACCCTCAACCTCACTCTCACCCAAATCGTAAGTCTAACCCTAACCCTAACATTACCACTAATCCTAACCCTAAAACTAACCCTTAAACTAACCCAAACCTTCACTCTCAGCCTCACCCTCACTGCAAATGTAACCCTAACGATTACATTTACAATAACCCTAACCCTAATCCTAACCATCACCCTCACGCTAACCATAATCCTAACCCTAACTCTCGCCCTAACCTTAACCCTCACTCTCACTGAAACCCTAACCCTCACCCTAACCTAACCTTAACCCTCACCCTAACCCTTTACCTCACCCTAATCCTAACACTAAGCCTGACCTAAACCTACCCCTAAACCTCCCCCTCACCCTAACCCTAACACAAACCCTAACCCTCAAACTAACACTCAACCTAACCCTAAACCTAACCCTAACCCTAAACCTCACATTAACCCTAACCCTCACCCTAACCCAAACCCTACCCCTCATTCTAAACCTCAAGCTAAGTCTAACCCTCACCCTCACCAGAACCCTAAACCTAACCCTAACCCTAAACCTCACCTTAAGGCTAATTCTAACCCTAACCCTAACCCTAACCGGCAACCTAACACTAATCCTCACCTTCACCCTCACCCTCAGCCTAACGCTAAGCCTAACCCTAACCCTAACCCTAACCCTCACATTCACCCTCACCCTAACCATAAACCTAAAACTAACCCAAGCCCTAACCCTTACCCTCAACCTAACCCTCACCCTAACCCTAACACTAACCCTAACCCTAAAACTAACTATCACCCTAAACCTCAACCTAACCCTAACCCGCACACTCACCCTAACCCTCACCATAACCCTTAGCCTCACCCTCACTCTCACCCTAACCGTAACCCTCACACTAATCCTAACCCTCACCCTAAACCTAAACCTACCCCTCACCCTAAACCTCACCCTAAACTTAACCCTAACCCTAACCCTCACCCTCACGCTAGCCCTCAACCTAATCCTAATTCTAACCCTAACCCTCACCCTAAACCTCATCCTCACCCTAAACCTCACACTAACCCTAACGCTAATCCCCAATCTAACCCTAACCCTAACCCTTACCCTAACCCTAACCCTGACCCTCACCCTCACCCTCACCCAAATCCTAAGTCTAACCCTAACCCTAACATTACCTCTAATCCTAACCCTAAAACTAACCCTTACCCTAACCCTAAACTTCACTCTCAGCCTCACCCTCACTGGAAACGTAACCCTAACCATAACATTTACAATAACCCTAACCCTAATCCTAACCATCACCCTCACCCTAACCATAACCCTAACCCTAACCCTCGCCCTAGCCTTAACCTCACTCTCACTGAAACCCTAACCTTCATCTTCACCCTCACCCTAACCTAACCTTAACCCTCACCCTAACCCTTAACCTCACCCTAATCCTAACACTAAGCCTAACCTAAACCTCCCTCTCCCCCTAAACCTAACACAAACCCTAACACAAACCCTAACCCTCAAATTAACCCTCAACCTAACCCTAACCCTAAACCCAACCCTAAACCTCACATTAACCCTAACACTCACCCTAACCCTAACCCTACCCCTCACCCTAACCCTCAAGTTGCCTCTAACCCTCACCCTCACCAGAAACCTAAACCTAACCCTAACCCTAAACCTCACCTTAAGGCTAATTCTAACCCTAACCCTAAGCCTAACCAGCACCCTAACCCTAATCCTCACCTTCACCCTCACCCTCAGCCTAACCCTAAGCCTAAACCTAACGCTAACCCTAACCCTCACACTCACCCTCACACTAACCATAATCCTAAACCTAATCCTATCCCTAATCCTTACCCTCAACCCAACCCTCACCCTAAACCTAACCCTAACACTAACCCTAACCCTAACCCTCACCCTAAACATCACCCTAACCCTAACACTAATCCTAAACCTGACCTTCACCCTAACCCGAACTCTAACCCTAATCCTACCGCTAAACCTCATCCTAACCTTCACCCTAACCCTTACCCTCACCCTAACCCTAACCCTAACCCTAACCGTCAAGCTGGGCCTAGGCCTAAGCCTAAGTCTAGTCCTAACCCTAACCCTCACCCTAACCCTAACCATAACACTAACCATAACTCTAACCCTAAACCTCACTCTCACACTAACCCTAACTCTAACCCTAACCCTAAACCTCATCTTAACACTAAACCTAACCCTCACCTTCACCCTCACATTAAACATAACCTTAAACTTAACCCTAACAATAACTCTAACCCTAACCCTAACCCTTACTATAAGCCTCACCCTAACATTTACCCTTAACCTAACACCCTAATCCTAACACTAACCCTCACACTAACCCTAACCATCACCCTAACCCTAAGCCTAACCCTCACCCTAACCATAAACCTCACCCTCAACATCACCCTCAGGCTAACCCTAAGCCTAACCCTAAACCTAACACTAACAATAACTCTAACCTTAATCCTAACACTCACCCTAACCATAACCCTCACCCCAACCTAAACCCTTACCCTAACACTTATCCTCCCACTAACACTAACCCTAACCCTAACAATAACCCTCAAACTAACCCTAACCTAACCCTAAACCTCAACCTAACCCTCAACCTCACCCTAACCCTAACACTAACCCTAACCCTAACCCTCACCCTAACCCTCCCCCTAACCCTATATCTTACACTAAATCTCACCCTCACCCAAATCCTTACCCTAACCCTAACCCTAAACCCCACCCTAACCCTAACCCTAACCCTGACCCGCACCCTCAGCCTAACCAGAAGACTAAGCCTAATCCTCAAACTAACCCTCACACTCACCCTCACCCTAAACCTAATCCTAAACCTAACCCTATCCCTAAACCTCAACCTAACCCTCACAATCACACTAACCCTAACACTAACCCTAACCCTAAACCTCAACCTAACAGTCCCCCTAACCATAACTCTAACCCTATTCTTAAGCCTAAACCTAACCCTAACCGTCACCGTTACCCTAACCCTGACCCTCAACCTAAACCTAAACCTAAACCTAACCCTAAACCAAACCCTAATCCTCAGCCTCACCCTCACCCTAATCCAAACCCTAACCTTAACCCTCACCCTAACCCTAAGCTTAATCCTAAACCTAACCCTAACCCTCACATTCAACCTCAACCTAATCTTTATCCTAAATCTAAACCTATCCCTAACCCTAACCCTCAACCTAACCCTCACCCTAGCCATAACCCTAACCCTAATCCTAACCCTAAACCTCATCTTAACCCTCACCCTCAACCTCATGCTCGGCCTAAGCCTAAGCCTAAGCCTAAGCCTAACCCTAACCCTCACCCTAACCCTAAAATTAACACTAACACTCACTCTAAACCTAAACCTCACTCTCACCCTAACCCTAATTCTAACCCTAACCCTAACCCTAAACCTCATCCTAACCGTAACCCTAAACCTCACTCTAACCCTCACTGTAACCGTAACCTTAACCCTAACCCTAACAATAACCCTAACCCTAACCCTAACCCTCACCCTAACTATAACCCTCACCTTAAACCAAGCCCTCACCCTAACACTTACCCTAACCCTAACACTAACTCTAACCCTAACACTAACACTCACATTAACCCTAACAGTAACCCTAAACCTTAACCTCAACCTAACCCTCACCCTAACCCTAACCCTAACACTGACCCTAACCATAGCCCTACCCCTAACCCTCTCCCTAACCCTAATCTAACCCTAAACCTCACCCTCACCCTCACCCTCACCCTAGCCCTCACCCTAACCCTAATTCTAACCCTCACCCTCACCCTAACCCAGACTCTCATCCTCACCCTAACCCAAAACACTAACCCTAACACTAATTCTCAATCTAACCCTCACCCTAAGCCTAACTCTTACCTAACCCTAAACCTAACCCTAACCCTCAGCCTTATCTTAACCCTAACCCTCAGTGTAAACTTCATTTTTACCCTTACCATCATCCTCACCCTTACCCTCACCCTAACCCTAAAACTCATCCTAACCCTCACGCTATCCGTAAACTTAACCATCACCCTAACCCTAACCCTCACACAAAACCTCATGCTCAGCCTAACCCTAAGCATATGCCTAAGCCTTAACCTAACCCTCATCCTCACCCTAGCCCTCAACCTAACCCTAATCCTAACCATCACCATAACCCTAATACTGACCGCCAACCTCAGCCTAACCCTAAGCCTAAGCCTAACCCTAACCCTAACTCTCACAGTCACCCTCACCCTAAACCTAACCCTAACCCTAACCCTAAACCTCAACCTAACCTTCACCCTAACCTTAACCCTAACACTAACACTACCCCTAACGCTCGATCTAACCTTCCCCCTAACCCTACATCTAAACTTAAACCTCACCCTCACCCTAACACTAATCCTAACCCTAACCCTAAACCTCACCCTAAATCTAATTCTCACCCCCACCCTCACCCTCACTCTCACAGTAAATCTAACCCTAACCCTAACAATAACACTAATCTTAACCCTAACCTAACTCTAACCCTAACAGTAATCCGAAGCTCACCATTACCCTAACGCTAATTCTAACCCTAAGCCCCACTGTAACACTAACCCCCATGTCACCATAACCCTAACTCACGCTTTCCCTAACCCTAACCCTAAACCTCACACTAACAGTAACTCTAATACTCACCTTCACCCTAGTTCTCACCCTAACTCTAATCCTAACCCTAATCCTCATTCTAACCCTCACCCTAACCCTAACACTAACCCTCACCATAACCCTAAACCTAAGCCTCAACCTAACCTTAACACTCACCCTAACCCTAACTCTCACCCTCACCCTCACCCTCAGCCTAAACCTAAGCCTAATCCTAAATGTAACCGTAACACACACACTCACCCTCACCCTAACCCTAATCCTAAACCTAACCCTAACCCTAAACCTCCCCCTACATCTCACCCTAAACCTAACTCTAACCCAAACCCAAAAACTCACCCTAACACTTACCATGACCCTAACACTAACCCTCATACTAACTCTAAACCTAACCCTCACCCGCAACCTCACCCTCATTGGAACTCTAACACTATCTCTAACAATAACACTAATCCTAACCCTAACCGTCACCCTAACCCTAATCCTCAACCCCACCCTCACCCTCATCCTAACCCTAAGCCTAAGCCTAACCCTCACCCTATCCCTTACACTCAGCCTCACCCTAACCTAATCCTAACCCTAAACCTCACCCTAAACCTCACCCTAACCCTAAACCCTCACCCTCACCCTCAACCTCACAGTAACTCTAACCCTAACAATAACACTAAAACTAACCCTAACCCTAACCATAACCATAGCCCTCAACCTAAGCCTCACCCTCACCGCAAACTTAACCCTAACCATGACGCTAACAATAACCCTAAACCTAACCCTAACCCTAATCCTCACCCCCACACTCACCCTCAGCCTAACCCGAAGCCTAAGCCTAACCCTAACCCTAACCCTCACCATTACCCTAACCCTAACCCTAAACCTAATCCTAAATCTAACCCTAAACCAAACCCTAATCCTCAGCCTCACCCTCACCATAACACAAACCCTAATCTTAACCCTCATCCTAACCCTAAGCCTAATCCTAACTCTAACCCTAAACCTCACACTCAACCTCACCCTAACCTTAATACTAAACCTAACTCTCACCCTAACCCTAACCCTCAACCTAACCCTCAACCTAGCCCTAACCCTAAACCTAATCCTTATCCTAAACCTCATCCTAACCCTCACCCTCAACCTCATGCTCGGCCTAAGCCTAAGCCTAAGCGTAAACCTAACCCTAACCCTCACTCTAAGCCTAAAACTAACACAAAGCCTAACTCTAAACTTAAACCTCACTCTCACCCTAACCCTAATTCTAACCCTAACATAACCCTAAACCTCATCCTTACCCTAACCCTAACCCTCACTCTCTCCCTCACTTTAACCGTAACTCTAACCCTAACCCTAACAATAACCCTAAACCTAACCCTAACCCTCACCCTAACCATGACCTGACCTTATCCCAAACCCTCAACCTAACACTTACGCTAACCATAACAATAACCCTAACCCTAACACTAACCCTCACACTAACACTATCCTTAACCCTAACACTTAACCTCAACCTAACATTCACCCTTACCCTAAGCCTAATACTTACCCTAACCATAACCCTCACCCTAACCTTTCCCCTAACCCTACATCTAAAACTAAATCTCAACCTCACCCTAACCCTAACCCTAAACCTAACCCTAAAACTCACCGTAAACCTCACCCTAACACTAATGCTCACCCTTACCCTCAACGTCACCATAACTTTAACCCTAACCCTAACAATAACATTAACTCTAACCCTAACAATAACCCTCACCCGCAGCCTCACCCTCACCGCAAACTTAACCCTAACCATAACACTAAAAATAACCTAAATCAAACCCTAACCCTAACCATAATCCTCACCCTCAGCCTAACCCTAAGCCTAACCCTATCCCTAATCATAACCCTCAACATAACCCTAACCCTAACCCTAACCCTGTCTAAACCTAACCCTAACCCTAAACCTAACCCTAATCCTAAACCTAACCCTAATCCTCAGCCTCACCCTCACCCTAACCCAAACCCTAACACTAATCCTCACCCTAACCCTAAGCCTAATCCTAACCCTAGCCCTAACTCTCACACTCACCCTCACCCTAAACCTAATCCTAAACCTAACCCTATCCCTAACACTAAACCTCACCCTAACACTCACCATAGCCCTCAGCCTAACCCTAAACCTAAACCTCATCCTCACCCTAACCCTAATCCTCATCCTCACCCTAAAAATCACACTAATCCTAAACCGAATCCTCAATCTAACCCTCACCCTAACACTAACACTATCCCTTAACCTAACACGAAAAATAACCCTAAAACTCACCCTTATCTTAACACTTACCCGCAGCCAAAACCTCTCCTTTACCCTTACCATCATAATCACCCTAAACCACACCCTAACCCTAAACCTCATACTAAGCCTCACCCTAACCGAAACCCTCACCCTAGCCCTCACCCTAACCCTAATCCTAATCCTAACCCTCATTCTAACCCTCACCCCAACCCTAACCCTAACCATCACCCTAACCCTAATCCTCACCCCCACCCTCACCCTCAGCCTAACCATAAGTCTAAGCCTAACCCTAACCCTAAACCTCACACTCACCCTCACCCAACCCAAATCATAACACTAACCCTAACCCTAACCCAAAACCTCAACGTAACCATCAACCTAACCTTAACCCTAACACTAAACCTAACCCTAACCTCGAACTAACACTCCCCTTAACCCTAAATCTAACACTATACCTCACCCTCACCCTAAACCTAATCCTAACCCTAACCATAAACCTCAAGCTAACCCTAACCCTAAGATTCACCCTCAACCTCACCCTTACCATAAATCTAACCCTAACCCTAACAATAACACTAATCCTAACCCTAAACCTAAGCCTAACCCTAATCCTAACACTCACCCTCACCCTAACCCTAATCCTAACCCTAACCCTCAACCTAACCCTAACGCTCACACTCACAGTAATCCTAACCCTCATTCAAACCCTCACCCTCACCCTAACCCAAACCCTAAACCTCACCATAACACTATCCCTAACCCTCAACCTCACCCTAGACCTCACCCTAACCCTAATCCTACCCCTAAACCTCATCCTAACCCTAACCCTAACCATCACACTATCTCTAACCCTAACCCTCAACCTAACCCTAACCCTCACCCTAACCCTAAACTTAACCCGAACCCAAACTCTCACCCTAAACCTAACCCTAACCCTCACCCTAACCGTAACCCTCAGCCTCACCCTCACCGTCAGCCTAATGTTCACCCTAAACCTAACCCTAACACTCACCCTAAACCTAACCCTCTCCCTCAGCCTAACCCCAAGCCGAAGCCTAACCCTAAGCCTAACCCTCAGACTCACCCTAACCCTCACACTCACCTTAACCCTCACCCAAACCCTAAATCTAACACTAACCCTAACCATAACCCTCACCTTCAGCCTCACCCGAGACCTAACTCTAATCCTAAAACTAACTCTCATCCTAACCCTAACCCTAACCCTAACCCTAAACCTCACTCTAACCCTAAATCTCACCATCACCCTAATCCTAACCCTAACCCTCATCCTAACCCTCACCCTAACACTAACCCTAATCCTCACCTTCACCCCCAACATCACCCTCAGCCTAACCCTAACCCTAACCCTAACCCTCACAGTAACTCTTAGCCTAAACCTAAACCTAACCCTAAATCTAACCCTAAACCAAACCCTAATCCTCAGCCTCACCCTCACCATAACACAAACCCTAAACTTAACCCTCACCCTAACCCTAAGCCTAATCCTAACACTTACCCTAACCCTTACACTAAACCTCACCCTAAACTTAATCCTAAACCTGAATTGATCCCTAACCCTAACCCGCAATTTAACCCTCACCCTATCCCTATCCCTATCCCTAATCCTAACCCTAAACCTCATCCTAACCCTCACCCTCAACCTCATGCTCAGCCTAAGCCTAAGCCAAAGCCTAAGCCTTACCCTAACCCTCACCCTAAACCTAAAACTAACACTAAGCCTAACTGTAAACATAAACCTCAGTCTCACCCTAACCCTAATTCTAACAATAACATAACACTAAACCTCATCCTAACCCTAACCCTAACCCTCACTCTCACCCTCACTGTAACCGTAACGCCAACCTTAAACCTAACAATAACCCTAACCCTACCCCTATCCCTCACCCTAACCATAACACTCACCCTAACCCAAACGCTCAATCTAACACTTACACTAACCCTAACACTAACCCTAACCCTAACACTAACCCTTACATTAACCCTAAACCTTAACCTCAACCTAACCCTCACCTTCACCCTAAGCCTAACATTAACCCTAATCCTAACCCTCCCCCTAACCCTATATCAAACCCTAAACCTCACCCTCACCCTAACCCTAACCCTAAACCTCACTCTAAACCTCACCCTAACTCTGACCTCACCCTCACCCTCAACCTCACCGTAACTCTAACCCTAACCCTAACCCTAACAATAACATTAACCCAAACACTAATCCTAACCATAACCCTCACCCTCAGCCTACCCTTACTGCAAAATTAACCCTAACCATAACATTAACAATAACCTAAACCAAACCCTAACCTTAACCCTAATCCTCACCCCCACCCTCACCGTCAGCCTAACCCTACGCCTAACCCTATCCCTAACCCCAACCCTCACCATAACCCTAACCCAAAACCTACCCTGAGTCCTCAGCCTAACCCTAAGCCTAATCCTAACCCTAACCCTAAGCCTAATCCTAACCGTAACCCTAAACCTAATCCTAAACCTAACCTTATCCCTAACACTAAACCTCACCCTATCACTCACCCTAGCTCTCAACCTAACCCAAAACCTAAACCTCATCCTTACCCTAGCCCTCACCCTAACCCTAATTCTATCCCTCACCCTCACCCTAACCCTAACCCTCATCCTCACCCTAAACCTCACACTAACCCTAAACGGAATCCTCAATCTAACCCTCACCGTAACCCTAACACTAACCCTTACTCTAACCCTAAACCTAAACCTAACGCTCACCCTTATCTTAACACTCACCCTCAGCCAAAACCTCTCCTTTACCCTTACCATCATAATCACCCTAACCAAACCCTAACCCTAAACCTCATACAAACCCTCACCCTAACTGTAAACCTAACCATCACCCTAACCGGAACCCTCAACCTCAACCTCAAGCTCAGCCTAACCCTAAGCCTAAGCCTTACCCTAATCCTCACCCTCACCCGAGCCCTCACCCTAACCTTAATCCTAACCCTAACCCTCATTCTAACCCTCAACCTAACCCTAACCCAAAGCATCACCGTAACCCTAATCCTCACCCCCGCCCTCACCCTCAGCCTAACCCTAAGCCTAAGCCTAACCCTAACCCTAACCCTACCCAAAACCTCAACATAACCATCAACCTACCCTTAACCCTAACACTAACCCTAACCCAAAACCTCGAACTAACATCACTCTCACCAGAGCCCGAGCCCTAACCTTAATCGAAACCCTAACCCTCATTCTAACCCTCAACCTAATGCTAACACTAACCATCACTGTAACCCTAATCCTGACCCCCACCCTCACCCTCACCCTAACCCTAATCCTAACCCTAAACCTAACCCTAAACCTAAACCTCAACCCTACCCTCACCCTAAACCTAACGCTAACCCTAACACTAACCATAAACCTAACACTCACCCTTACCCTCCCCCTCAACCTAACTCTAGTCCTAAACCTCTCCCTCACCCTATCCCTAATCCTAACCCTAACTCTAAACTTCACCCTAACCCTAACCCTAACCCTCACCCTCACCCTCACCCAAACCGTAAATCTAACCCTAACCCTAATATTAACACTAATCCTAACCCTAAAACTAACCCTTACCCTAACCCTAACCTTCACCCTCAGCTTCACCCTCACTGCAAATGTAACCCTAAACATAACATTTACAATAACCCTAACCCTAATCCTAACCATCACCTTCAACCTAACCTTAATCCTAACCCTAACCCTCACCCTAACTTTAACCCTCACCCACACTGAAACCCTAAACCTCATCTTAACCCTCACCCTCAAACTCACCCTCACCCTCACAGTAACTCTAACCCTAACCCAAACAATAACACTAATCCTAACCCTAAACCTAACCCTAACCCTAAGCCTAACCCTAATGCTAACACTCTCCCTCACCCTAATCCTAATCCTAACCCTAACACTCAAACTAACCCTAACCCTCACCCTCACTGAAACCCTAACCCTCGTCCAAAAGCTCACCCTAACCCTAACCCTAAAACTCACCCTAACACAAACCCTAAACCTCACCGTCACCCTAGCCCTCACCCTAACCCTAATCATAACCCTAATCCTCATCCTAACCCTCACCCTAACCATAACTCTAACCCTAAAATTCACCCTCACCCTAACCCTAACTAAAACACTAACCCTAACCCTAAACCTCACCCTAACCCTAACCCTCACCCTCACCCTCACTGTAACACTAAACCTAAACCTAACAATAACCCTAAACCTAACCCTAACCCTCACACTAAACATAACACTCACCCTAACCCTAACTCTCAACCTAACACTTACCCTAACCCTTACCCTAACATTAACTCAAACACTAACCCTCACAGTAACCCTAACTCTCACCCTAACCCGAAACCTCACACTCACCCTAACCCTAACCCTAACCCTCACCCTAGCACTCAATCTAATCCTAATTCTAACCATAACCCTCACCCTAACCCTCAACTTCATCCTCAGCCTAAACCTCACACTAACTCTAACCCTAATCCTCAATCTAACACTCACCCTCACCCTAACCCTCACCCTAAACCTGATGCTAACCCTCACCCTAATCCTAACACTCACCCTTAGAGGAACACTCACACTCCGCCTAAATCTCACCTTTAATGATACCGTCATGCTCACCCTAACCCTCACCCTAACACTCATCCTAACACTTGCCCTAAACCTAACACTATCCATCAACCTAACCCTATCACTCACCCTCACCCTCACCCTCACCCTAGCCCTCACCCTAAAACTTATCCTAACCCTAACCCTCATCCTAACCCTCACCCTAAACCTAACCCTAACCATCACCCAAAACCTATTCCTCACCCCTACACCCTCATCCTCAGCCTAACCCTAAGCCTAAGCCTAAGCCTAAGCCTAATCCTCACCCTCACCCTAGCCCTCACGCTAAACCTAATCCTAACCCTAACCCTCATCCTAACCCTCACCCTAACCCTAACCCTAACAATCACCCAAACCCTATTCCTCACCCCCACCCTCACCCTCAGCCTAACCCTAAGACTAAGACTAACCCTAACCCTAACCCTCACCCTCACCCTAGCCCACACCCTAACACTAGTCCTAAACCTAACCTGAACCCTAATCCTCGCCTTAAACCTAACCCTAACCTTAACCCTCACCATAGCCCTCACCGTAACCTTAATCCTAACACTATACCTCATCCTAACCCTCACCCTATCCCTAACCCTAACCCTCACCCTAACCCTAACCCTCACCCTCACCCTCAGCCTAACCCTAAACCTACCCTAACATTAATCCTCACACTCACACTCACGCTAAACCTAATCCTAAATCTAACCCGATCCCTAAACATAATGCTCACCCTAACCTTCACCCTAAACCTAACCCTACCACAAATCCTAACACTAACCCTCATACTAACCCTAACTCTAATCCTAAACCTCACCCTAACCCTAACCCGAACCCTCACACTCACACTCACCCACACTTTAACACTAATCCTACTCCCAGCCCTAACCCTAACCCTCACCCTAACCCTAACCCTCACCCTAACCTTAAACTGAACATTAACCCTAAACCTTACCCTCACCCTAACCCTAACTCTAAACCTAAACCTCACCCTCACCTTAACCCTAAACCTAATCCTAACCCTAACCCTAAACCTCACCCTAAACATAACCCTAAACCTCACCTTCACCCTAGCCCTCACCCAAACCCTAATCCTAACTCTAACCCTCATCCTAACCCTCACCCTAACCCTAACCCTAACCCTCACCCTAACCCTAACCCTCACCCTCACCCTCAGCCTAACCCTAACACTAATCCTCACACTCATACTCACACTAACCCTAATCCTAAATCTAACCTGATCCCTAACCATAACCCTCACCCTAACCCTCACCCTAACCCTAACCCTAACACCAATCCTAACACTAACCCTCACACTAACCCTAAATCTAACCCTAAACCTCACCCTCACCCTCACCTTAACCCTCACCCTCAACCTCAGTCTAAACCTAAGCCTAACCCTTAGCCTAACCCTAACCCTCACACTCACACTCACCTTCACCATAACACTAATCCTACTCCAAGCCCTAACCCTAACCCTCATCCTAACCCTAACCCTCACCCTAAACGTAAACCCAACATTAACCCTAAGCCTAACCCTCACCCTAACCCAATCTCTAAACCTAAGCCTCAGCCTCACCTTAACCCTAACCCTAACCCTAACCCTAAAACTAAACCTCACCCTAAACATAACCCTAAACCTCACCTTCACCGTAGCCCTCACCAAAACACTAATCCCAACTCTAACCCTCATCCTAACCCTCACCCTAACCCTAACCCTAACCATCAACCTAAACCTAACCCTCAGCCTCAACCTCACCCTCAGCCTAACCTTAAGCCTAAACCTAAACCTAACCCTAACCCACACACTCACCCTCACCCTAACCCTATTCCTAATCCTAACCCTAACAATAACCCTAACCCTAAACCAAACCCTCAACCTAAGCATAATCCTCACCCTAACCCAAACACTCACCCTAACACTTACCCTCACCCTAACACTAACCCTAACTCTAACACTAACCCGCACACTAACCCTAACCCTCACAGTAACCCTAAACCTTAACCCTAACCCTAACCTAAACCTCACCCTCATCCTAGCCCTCACCCTAATCCTAATTCTAACGCTAACCCTCACCCTAACCCTAACCCTCAACCTCACCTTAAACCTCACACTAACCCTAACCCTAATCATCAATCTTACCCTCACCATAACCGTAACCCGAACCCTTAACCTAACCCTCACCCTAACCCTAAACCTCACCCTTATCTTAACCCTCACCCTCAGGCTAACCCTCAAGTTTACCATTACCATAACTCTCACCCTAACCCTTAACCTTAACCTAACCCTCACCCAGGCCCTCACCCTAACCCTAAACCTAAACCTCACCCTCACCCTCAGCTTTACACTAATCCTATCACTATTCCTAATGCTAAACCTCACCCTCACCCTAACAGTCACCTAATTCTTACCCTCACACTAATCCTAACTCTAACCCTAACCCAAACTCTCACAATAAACCTAACCCTCACTCTAACCGTAACCCTACCCCTTACCCTAACCCTCATCTTAACCATAACTCTAAGCCTCAACCTAACCCTCACCCAAAAACTCACCGCAACCCTAAATCTGACCCTAACACTAATAACAACCCTAACCCTCACCCTCACCCTAATCATAACCCTAACTCTCAGCCTAACCCTCACCCTAACCCTAAGCATAACCCTAACCCTAACCCTCACCCTAACCCTCACCCTAACCCAAACCTTAACCCTAACCCTCAACCTCACCCTAACCCTCATACTAACCCTTAACCTCATCCTCACCCTAAACCTCACACATAACCGAATCCTCACCGTAACTCTCTAACCCTAACCGTCACCCTCACCGTCACCCTCACGCTAAGCCTAACCCTAACCCTCAACCTAACCCTAAAACTCACCCTAATCCTCACCATAACTCTAATGCTAAGTCTAACACTCACCCTAACCCTCATTCTATCACTTATCCATACCACAAACCTAACCCTAACCTTACTCCTCACCCTCACCCTTTACCTCACCCTAACCCTAAACCTAATCCTAACCCTCACCCTAACCCTAACCCTAACACTAACCCTCACCTAAACCTAACCCTAACCTTCTACCTCACCCTAACCATCACCATCACCCGAACCCTCACCCTAACCCTAACGCTCACACACACCCTAAACCTCAAGCTCACCCTTACCCTAACCCTCAGCTAATCCTCACCCTAACCCTAACCATTACCTCACTCTCACCCTAGACCTCACACTAACCATAACCCTAACCCTAAACCTCACTCTCACCCTAACCCTTACCCTCACCCTCAAAATCACCCTAACCCTCACCCTCACCCTCACCCAAATCGTAAGTCTAACCCTAACCCTAACATTACCACTAATCCTAACCCTAAAACTAACCGTTACCCTAACCCTAACCTTCACTCTCAGCCTCACCCTGACTGGAAATATAACCCTAACCATAATATTTACAATAACCCTAACCCTAATCCTAACCATCACCCTCACCCTAACCATAATCTTAACCTTAACACTCGCCCTAACCCTCATCTTAACCCTCACCCTAACCTAAACATAACCCTCACCCTAACCCTTTACCTCACCCTAATCCTAACACTAAGCCTGACCTAAACCTCCCCCTAAACCTCCCCCTCACCCTTACCCTAACACAAACCCTAAACCTCAACCTAACCCTCAACCTAACCCTAACCCTAACCATAACCCTAAAACTCACATTAACCCTAACCCTCACCCTAACTCTAACCCTACCCCTCAGCCTAACACTCAAGCTAACTCTAACCCTCACACTCACCAGAATCCTAAACCTAACCCTAACCATAAACCTCACCTTAAGGCTAATTCTATCCCTAACCCTAACCCTAACTGGCACCCTAACCATAGTCCTCACCTTCACACTCACCCTCAGCCTAACCCTAAGCCTAAACCTAACCCTATCCCTAACCATCACACTCACCCTCACACTAACCTTAATCCTAAAAGAAACCCGAGCCCTAACCCTTACCATCAATCTAACCCTCACCCTAACCCTAACCCTGAACCTAACCCTCACCCTAACCCTCACACTAACCATCACCCTAACACTAACACTAACCCTAAACCTGACCTTCACCCTAACCCTAACTCTAACACTAACCCTAACCCAAAATCTCACCCTAACCCTAGCATTAAACCTCACCCTCACCCTCACGATCACCCTCACCGTAACTGTAACCCTAACCCTAACAATAACCCTAACCCTAATCCTAAGCCTCACCATAATCATAACCCTCACCCTAAACCTAAACCTCGCCCTAACACTTACCCTCACCGTAACACTAACGCTCACACTAATCCTACCCCTCAGCGAAACCCTAAACCTCACACTAAACCTAACACTAATCCTCAATCTAACCCTCACCCTCACCCTAAACCTAACCCTAACCCTTACCCTATCCCTCACCCTAACCCTAACCCTCCCCCTTACCGTAGCCCTCACCCTCAGCCTAACCCTCACTTTAACATTACTAACACCCTCAACCTAACCCTCACCCTAACCCTAAACTCGAACCCTAACTCTCACCCTAACCCTAACCATAAGCCTCACCCTAACCCTAACACTCACCCTCACCCTCACCCTGAGGCTAACCCTAAGCCTAACCCTAACTCTAACCCTCACACTCACCCTCTCCCTGACCCTAATCCTAATCCTAACCCCAACCCTAACACACAACCTCACCCTAAACCTCACCCTAAACCTAACGCTAACCCTAACACTAACAATCACCCTAACCCTCAACCTAACCCTATCTCTAACACTAAACCTCAAACTCACACTGACCCTAAACTTAACCCTAACCCTAAACCTCACCCTAAACCCAACCCTAAACTTCACCCTCACCCTAGCCCTCACCATAACCATAATCCTAAAACTAACCCTCTTCTTAACCCTCATGCTAACCCTAACCCTAACCCTCACCCTAACCCTAATCCTAACCATAACCCTAACCCTAAACCTCACCCTAACCCTAAACCTAAAACTAACCCTAACCCTAACCCTCATCCTCACCCTCACTTGAATCCTAACTGTAAACATAAACATCACCCTCACCCTCACCCTAACTCTAACCCTAAACCTAAACCTAAACCTCACCCTAACCCTAACCCTGACGCTCACCCTCAACGTAACCCTAACTCAAAACTTAACAATCACCCTAAACATAACCCTAACCCTCACCCTAACCATAAAACTCACCCTAACCCTAACCCTCACCCTAACACTTACACTCACCCTAACACTAATCCTAACTCTAACACTAATACTCACAGTAACCCTAACTCTCACCCGAAACCTAAACCTCACCTTAACCCTAACCCTAACCCTCAGCCTCACCCTAGCCCTCACCCTAACCCTAATTCTAACCCTAACCCTCACCCTAACCCAAACCCTCATCCTCACCCTAAACCTCACACAAACCCCAACCCTGATCCTCAATCTAACCCTCACCCTCACCCTAACCCTCATCCTAACCCTTACCCTAACCTCAACCTAATCCTAACCCTCACCCTTAGGGGACCACTCACCCTCAGCCTAACCCTCAACTTTATTATTACCGTCACACTCATGCTAACACTCACCCTAACCCTAACCCAGATCCTAACACTCACCCTAAACCTAACCCTATCCATCACACTAACCCAAACCCTCACCCTCACCCTCACCCTAAGCCTAACCCTAAGCCTAACCCTAACCCTAACCCTCACCCTCACCCTAGCTCTCACCCTAAACCTAATCCTAATGCTAAGACTCATCCTCACCCTCAACCTAACCCTAAAACTATCCATCACCCAAAACCTATTCCTCACCACCATACTCACCCTCAGCCTAACCCCAAGACTAAGCCTAACCCTAACCATAACCCTCAACCTCAGGCTCGCCCTCACCGCAAACTAAACCCAAACCATAACACTAACAATAACCCTAATTTTAACCCTAACCCTAATCCTAATCCTCACCCCCACCCTCACCCTCAGCCTAACCCTAACCCTAACCCTAAACCTAAACCTAACACTAAAACTCACCCTAATCCTCAGCCTCAACCTCACCCTAAACCAAACCCTAACATTAATCCTCACCCTATCCCTAAGACTAACCCTAACCCTAATCCTAACTCTCACACTCAATCTCAACCTAAAATTAAACCTAACCCTAAACCTCACCCTAAACCTCACCCTAAACCTAACCCTCACCCTCAACCTCAACCTCACCACAAAATTTACCCTAACCATAAAACTACCAATAACCCTAACCCTAACCCTAACCCTAAACCTAATCCTCACTCCCACCCTCACCCTCAGCCTATTCATAAGCCTAATCCTAAGACTAACCCTAAGCAACACCATAACCCTAAAATTAACCCTCGCACTAACCATAACCCTAACACGAAACCTCAACTTAAGGCTAACTCTAAACCTAACCCTAACCCTAACCCGCACCCTAACCCTAACCCTCACACTTACACTCTACCTCAGACTAACCCTAAGCCTAAATCTTATCCAAACCCTAACCCTCACACTCACCCTAACCCTAAACCTAATCCTAAACCTAACACTATCCCTAACCCTAACCCTCACCCTAACGCTTACCCAACCATTAACCCTAACACTAACCCTAAACCTAACCCTCACCCTAACCCTCACCCTAAACCTATCTCTAACCATAAACCTCAAACTCACCCTGACCCTAACCCGAAACCTAACCCTCACCCTCACCCTAACACTCACCCTATTCATAACCCTAAACCTCAGCCTAACCCTCACCCTAACCCTAAGCATAACCCTAACCTTAACCCTCACCCTAACCCTCACCCTAACCCAAACCTTAACCCTAACCCTCACCCTCACCCTAACCCTCATCCTAACACTTAACATCATCCTTACCCTAAACCTCACACTTAACCAAATCCTCACCGTAACTCTAACTCTAACCGTCACCCTCACGCTAAGCCTAACCATAACCCTCACCCTAACCCTAAAACTCACCCTAATCCTCACCCTCACCCTCACCCTAACCCTAATGCTAAGTCTAACATTCACCCTAACCCTCCTGCTATCACTTATCCACACCACAAACCTAACCCTAACCTTAACCCTCACCCTCACCCTAAACCTCACCCTAACCGTAAACCTAATCCTAAACCTCAACATAATCCTAAGCCTAACACTAACACTCACCTAGCCCTAACCCTAACCTTCTACCTCACCCTAACACTCACCATCACCCGAACCTTCACCCAAATCCTAACGCTCACCCACACCCTAAACCTCAAGCTCACCCTTACCATAACCCTCAACTAATCCTCACCCTAACCCTAACCATTACCTAACCAAGACCCTCACCCTCACCCTCACCTTCACCCTAACCCTCACCCTCACCCTAGACCTCACCCTAACCATAACCCTAACCCTAAACCTGACCCTCACCCTCACCCTCAACCTCAGCCTATCCCTAAACCTATCCCTAATCCTAACCCTAACCCTCACCATTACCCTAACCCTCACCATAACCCTTACCCTCACCCTCACTCTCACCCTAACAGAAACCCTCACACTAAACCTAAGCCTCCCCCTAAACCTAAACCTAACCCTCACCCTAAACCTCACCATAAACTTAACCCTAACCCTAACACTCACCCTCACGCTAGCCCTCAACCTAATCCTAACTCTAACCCTAATCCTCACCCTAACCCTCATCCTCACCCTAAACCTCACACTAACCTAACCCTAATCCCCAATCTAACCCTAACCCTAACCCTTACCCTATGCCTCACTCTAACCCTAACCCTAACCCTCACCCTCAACCTCACCCTCACCCAAATCGTAAGTCTAACCCTAACCCTAACATTACCACTAATGCTAACCCAAAAACTAACCCTTACCCTAACCCTAAACTTCACTCTCAGCCTCACCCTCACTGGAATTGTAACCCTAACCATAACATTTACAATAACCCTAACCCTAATACTAACCATCACCCTCACCCTAACCATAACCCTAACCCTAACCCTCGCCCTAACCTTAACCCTCACTCTCACTGAAACCTTAACCCTCATCTTAACCCTCACCCTAACCTAACCTTAACCCTCACCCTAAACCTTAACCTCAACCTAATCCTAACACTAAGCCTAAACTAAACCTCCCCCTCACCCTAACCCTAACCATCACCCTCAAGCTGGGCCTAAGCCTAAGCCTAAGCCTAAGCCTAGTCCTAACACTAACTCTCACCCAAACCCTAATGCTAACACTAACCCTAACTCGAACGCTAAACCTCACTCTCACCCTAACCCTAACTCTAACCCTAATCCTAAACCTAAACCTCATCCTAACACTAAACCTAACCCTCATCCTCACCCTCACTTTAACCATAACCTTAAACTTAATCCTAACAATAACTCTAACCCTAACCCTGACCCTCACCCTTACCATAAGCCTCAGCCTAACATTTACCCTCAACCTATCACTCACCCTAACCCTAACACTAACCTCACACTAACCCTAAACATCACCCTAACCCTAAGCCTAACTCTCACCCTAACCATAAACCTCACCCTCAACATCAGCCTCAGGCTAACCCTCAGGCTAACCCTAAACCTAACCCTAACAATAACCCTAACCTTAACCCTAACCCGCACCCTCACCCTCACCGGAAATCTAACCCTAACCCTAACAATACCACTAACCCTAAACAAAACCATCACCCTAACCCTAATCCTCACCCCCACCCTCACCCTCAGCCTAACCCGAAGCCTAAGCCTAAACCTCAACCTAACCCTCAACTCACCCTCACCCTAACCCTAATCCTAAACCTAACCCTATCCCTAAACTTCAACCTAACCCTCACAAATCACCCTAACCCTAACACTAACCCTAACCCTAAACCCCAACCTAACAGTCCCCCTAACCATACCTCTAACCCTAAACCTAAGCCTAAGCCTAACCCTTACCGTCACCGTAACCCTAACCCTAAACCTAAACCTAACCCTAAACCAAACCCTAATCCTCACCCTAACCCAAACACTAACCTTAACCCTCACCCTAACCCTAAGCCTAATCCTAAACCTAACCCTAATCCTCACATTCAACCTCAACCTAACCTTAATCCTAAAACGAACCCTATCCCTAACTCTAACCTGAACCTAACACTCATCCTAGCCCTAACACTAACCCTAATGCTAACCCTAAACCTCATCCTAACCCTCACCCTCAACCCCATGCTCAGCCTAAGCCTAAGCCTAAGCCTAAGCCTAACCCTAACCCTCACCCTAACCCTAAAACTAACACTAAACCTAACTCTAAACCTAAACCTCACTCTCAGCCTAACCTTTATTCTAACCCTGACCCTAACCATAAACCTTATCCTAACCGTAACCCTAAACTTCACTCTGACCCTCACTGTAACCGTAACCATAACCCTAACTCTAACAATAACCCTAACCCTAACCCTAACCCTCACCCTAACAATAACACTCACCCTAAACCAAACCCACACCCAAACACTTACCCTCACCTAAACACTAACTCTAACCCTAACACTAACACTCACAATAACCCTAACCGTAACCCTAAACCTTAACCTCAACCTAACCCTCACCCTCACCCTAACCCTAACACTGACTCTAACCCTAAACCTCTCGCTAACCCTATATCTAAC
Source organism: Dipodomys merriami (assembly GCF_024711535.1). Classification (NCBI taxonomy): domain Eukaryota; kingdom Metazoa; phylum Chordata; class Mammalia; order Rodentia; family Heteromyidae; genus Dipodomys; species Dipodomys merriami. Next base: position 5,238,835 of record NW_027206346.1, read on the forward strand.
CCTAAACCTCACCCTCACCGTAACCCTCACCCTCACACTAGCCTTCACCCTAACCCTAACTCTAACCTTCACCCTCACCCTAATCCATACGCTCATCCTCACCCTAAACCTCACACTAACCCTAACCCTAATCCTCTATCTAACCCTCACCCTAAGCCAAAACCTAACCCTTTTCCTAAACCTAATCCTAACCCTAACTCTCAGACTTATTTTAACCCTAACCATCAGCGTAAACTTCACTTTTACCCTTACCATCATCCTCACCCTTACCCTCAACCTTACCCTAAACCTCACCCTAACCCTCACCCTAACCGTAAATTTAACCATCACCCTAACCCTAACCCTCACCCAAAACCTCACGCTCAGCCTAACCCTAAGCCTAAGCCTTACACTAACCCTCACCCTCATCCTAGCCCTCACCCTAACCCTAATCCTAACCATCACCATAACCCTAATCTTCACCCCCACCCTCAACCTCAGCCTAACCCTAAGCCTAAGACTAACCCTAACCCTAACCCTTAAACTCACACTCACCCTAACCCTAACCCTAAACCTAACCCTAAACCTCAACCTAACCCTCACCCTAACCTTAACCCTAATACTAACCCTAACACTAACCCTCGATCTAATCTTCCCCCTAAACCTACATCTAACCTTAAACCTCACCCTCACCTTAACACTAATCCTAAACCTAACCCTAAACCTCACCCTAAACCTAACTCTCACTCTCACCCTCACCCTCACTCTCACAGTAAATCTAACCCTAACCCTAACAATAACACTAATCGTAACCCTAAACCTAACCCTAACCATAACACTAATCCTAAACCTCAGCATCAACCTAACCCTAATTCTAACCCTAAGCCCCACCCTAACACTAACCCTCATGTCACCATAACCCTAACCCTCATCCTAACCCTCACCCTTTCCCTAACCCTAACCCTAAACCTCACACTTATACTAACCCCAATACTCACCCTCAACCTAGCCCTCACCCTAACCCTAATCCTAACCCTAATCCTCAACCTAACCCTCACCCTAACCCTAACCCTAACCCTCACCATAACCCTAAACCTAACCTTCAACCTAACCTTAACACTCACCCTAACCCTAACCCTAAACCTCACCCTAACCCTAACTCTCACCTTCATGCTCACACTCAGCCTAACCCTAAACCTAACCTTAACCCTAACCCTAACCCTCAGACTTACCCGAAAGCTTACCCTAATCCTAATGCTAACCCTAAGCCTAACCCTAAGCCTAAACCTCACCCTCACCCTAACCCTAAATCTAACTCTAACCCTAATCCTAATGCTCAAACTCAGCCTCACCGTAACACTAACTCTAACCCTAAACCTCAACCTCACCCTAACCCTAACCCTTACCTTAACCCTAAACTTCACACTAACCCTAAGCCTAAATCTCACACTCAAAATAGCCCTCACTCTAACCCTAATCCTAAAACTAACCCTCATCCTAACTCTCACCCTAAACCTAATGCTAATCCTCACCCTCACCCTAACCCGAACCTTCAAACTAATCCTAACCCTCTCCCTCACCATAACCTTTACCCTAACCCTCACCCTAAACCTAAACGTAACCCGAAACTTAATGCTTACCCCAACCCTAAACTTCATCCTCAACCTCACCCTGAGCCTAAACCTAAGCCTAATCCTAAACCTAACCCTAACACACACACTCACCCTCAACCTAACCCTAATCCTAACCCTAACCCTAACCCTAAACTTCCCCCTACCTCTCACCCTAAACCTAACTCTAACCCAAACCCTAAACCTGACCCTAACCCTAACCATAACCCTCACACTAACCCAAAACCTCACCCTAAAACTTACCATGACCCTAAAACTAATCCTAACCCAAGCAATAACCCTCACACTAACCCTAAACCTAACCCTCACCTGCACCCTCACCCTCACCGGAACTCTAACCCTAACTCTAACAATAAGACTAATCCTAACCCTAACCATCACCCTACCCCTAATCCTCACCCCCACTTTTAGCCTCATCCTAACCCTAAGCCTAAGCCTAACCCTCACCCTAACCCTTACACTCACCCTCACCCTAACCCTAATCCTAACCCTAATCCTATCCCTAAACCTCATCCTAACCCTCACCCTCACCCTAACCTTAACACTAACCATAACGCTAAACCTCACCATAAGCATCCCCCTAACCCTAACTCTAACCCTAAACATCACCCTCAGCCTAAACCTAACCCTAAACCTCACCCTAAACCTCACCCTAACTCTAAACTATCACCCTCACCCTCAACCTCACAGTAACTCTAACCCTAACCCTAACAATAACACTAACACTAACCCTAACCCTAACCATAACCATAACCCTCAACCTCAGCCTCACCCTCACTGCAAACTTAACTCTTACTATAACACTAACAATAACCCTAAACCTAACCCTAACCCTAACCCTAACCCTCACTCCCACCCTCACCCGCACCCTCACCCTCAGCCTAACCCTAACCTTAACACTAACCCTCACCATAACCCTAAACCTAACCCTAAACCTAACGCGAAATCTAACCCTAAACCAAACCCTAATCCTCAGCCTCACCCTCATCATAACTCAAACCCTAATCTTAACCCTCACCCTAACACTAAGCCTAATCCTAACCCTAACCCTAACCCTCACACTCAACCTCACCCTAACCTTAATACTAAACCTAACTCTCACCCTAACCCTAACCCTCAACCTAACCCTCACCCTAACTTTACCCCTAACTCTATATCTAACACTAAATCTCACAGTCACCATAATCCTAACCCTAAACCTAACCTAAACCTCACCCTGATCCAAACCCTAACAATAATCCTCACCCTAACCCTAAGCCTAATCCTAACCCTAACCCAAACCCTCACACTCACCCTCACCCTAACCCTAATCCTAAACCTAACCCTATCGCTAACACTAAACCTCAACCTAACACTCACCCTTGCCGTCACCCTAACCTGAAACCTAAATCTCATCCTCAACCTAGCCCTCACCCTAACCCTAATTCTATCCCTCACCTCACCCTAACCCTAACCCTCATCCTCACCCTAAACCTCACACTAACCCTAAACCGAATCCTCAATCTTACCCTCACCGTAACCCTAACACTAACCCTTACCCTAACCCGAAAAATAACCCTAACACTCACCCTTATCTTAACACTCACCCCCAGCCAAAACCTCTCCTTTACCCTTACCATCATAATCACCCTAACCTACACCCTAATCTTAACACTAACACTAATCCAAACCCAAAACCTCAACATAACCATCAACCTAACCTTAACCCTAGCCCTAACCCTAACCCTAACCCTCGAACTAACACTCCCCCTAACCCAAAATCTAACCCTAAACCTGACCCTCACCCTAACCCTAATCCTAACCCTAACCATAAACCTCACCCTAACCCTAACCCTAACCTTCACCCTCACCCTAACCCTCACCTTACCATAAATATAACCCTAACCCGAACAATAACACTAATCCTAAACCTAATCCTAAACCTAACCCTAAGCCTAACCCTAATTCTAACACTCACCCTCAACCTAACCCTAATCCTAACGCTACCCCTCAACCTAACCCTAATCCTCACCCTCACTGTAACCCTAACCCTCATCCAAACCTCACCCTAACCCTAATACTAACACTCAACCTCACCCTGGTCCTCACCCTAACCTTAATCCTAACTCTAATCCTCATCCTAACCCTAACCCTAACCCTAACTCTAACCATCACACTATCCATAAACCTAACCCTCAACCTAACCCTAACCCTAACCCTAACCCTAAACATAAGCGGAGCCCAAACTCTCACCCTAATCCTAACCCTAATACTCACCCTAAGCCTAAATCTAACCCTAAACCTCACTCTCACCCTAACCCTAATCCTAACACTAAACATAAACCTCACCTTAACCCTAACCCTAAACTTCACCCTCACCCTCACCCTCACCTTACCATAAATCTAACCCTAATCCTAACAATAACACTAATGCTAACCCTAAACCTAACCCTAACCCTAAGCCTAAACCTAATCCTAACACTCACCCTCAACCTAACCCTAATCCTAACGCTAACCCTCAACCTAACCCTAATCCTCACCCTCACTGTAACCCTAACCCTCATCCAAACCCTCACCCTAACCCTAATACTAACCCTCAAACTCACCCTATTCCTCACCCTAACCTAAATCCTAATTCTAATCCTCATCCTAACCCTAACCCTAACCCTAACTCTAACCATCACACTATCCCTAAACCTAACCCTCAACCTAACCCTAACCCTCACGCTGACCCTAAACATAAGCGGAACCCAAACTCTCACAATAATCCTAACCCTAATCCTCACCCTAAGCCTAAATCTAAACCTAAACCTCACCCTCACTCTAACCCTAATCTTAACACTAACCATAAACCTCACCCTAACTCTAACACTAAACTTCACCCTAACCCTCACCATAAAGCTAACCCTAACCCTAACAATAACACTAAACCTAACCCTAAACCTAAGCGTAACCCTAATCCTAACACTCACACTCACCCTAACCCTAATCCTAACCCTAACCCTATACCTAACCCTAATCCTCAAACTCACTGTAACTCTAATCCTCATCTAAAACTTCACCCTAACCCACACCCTAACCCTAAAGCTCAACTAACCCTCACCCTAACCGAAACCCTCACCCTCAACCTCAAGCTCAGCCTAACCCGAAGCCTAATCCTTACCCTAATCCTCACCCTCACCCTAGCCCTCACCCTAACCCTAATCCTAATCCTAACCCTCACTCTAACCCTAAACCTAACCATCACCCTAACCCTATTCCTCACCCCCACCCTCACCCTCAGCCTAACCCTAAGCCTAAGCCTAACCCTAACCCTAACCCTCACACTCACCCTCACCCTAAACCTAATCCTAACCCTAAACATAAACCTCACCCTAACCCTAACCCTAACATTCACCCTCACACTCACCCTCACCCTTACCATAAATCTAAACCTAACCCTAACAATAACACTAATCCTAATCCTAAACCTAAGCCTAACCCTAATCCTAACACTCACCCTCACCCTAACCCTAATACTAACCCTAACCCTCAAACTAACCCTAACCCTCACCCTCACTGTAATCCTAACTCTCATCCAAACCCTCACCCTAACAATAACGCTAACCATAAACCTCAACCTAACACTAAAACTATAACCCACAACCTCACCCTAGCACTCATCCTAAACCTAAATATAACGCTAATCCTCATCCTAACCCTAACCCTCACACTAACCATCACACTATCCCTAACCCTAAGCCTCAACCTATCCCTAACTCTCACCCTAACCCTAAAATTAACCCGAACCCAAAATCTCACCCTAACCCTAACCCTAACACTCACCCTAACCCTAACCCTCACCCTCACCCTCACCCTCAGCCTAACCCTAAGCCGAAGCCTACCCCAAATCCTAACCCTCACACTCACCCTAAACATTAACTTAATCCTAATCCTAAACCTGAGCTTAACCATCACCCTCAGCCTAACCCTCACCCTAACCCTAAACCTAACACTCAACCTAAACCTAACCCTCACCCTCAGCTAAACCTAAGCCGAAGCCTAACCCTAATGCTAACCCTCACACTCACCCTAACACTTAAACTCACCCTAACCCTTACCCTAATCCTACTCTTAACCCTAAGCCTAACCCTCACCCTCACATTAACCCTCACCCTAATCCTAACTCTAACACTAACCCTAACCCTAACCCTCAACCTAAGCCTCACCCGAGACCTAACTCTAATCCTAAACCTCACCCTAACCCTAAAGCTAACCCTAATCCTAAACCTCACCCTAACCCTAAACCTCACCCTCACCCTAATCCTAAACCTAACATCATCCTAAACCTCACCCTAACACTAACCCTAACCCTCAACCTCACCCTCACCCTCACCCTCAGCCTAACCCTATGCCTAACCCTAACCCTAAACCAAACCCGCAAGGGAACCCTACCCCTAACCCTAAAAATTACCCTAAATCTAATCCTAAACCAAACCCTAATCCTCAGCCTCACCCTCACCACAACACAAACACTAATCTTAACCCTCACCCTAACCCTAATCCTAATCCTAACCCTAACCCTAACCCTCACACTCAACCTCACCCTAACCTTAATCCTAAACCTGACTCTATCAATAATCCTAACCCTCAACCTAACCCTCACCCTAGACCTAACCCAAACCCTAATCCTAACCCTAAAACTAACACTAAGCCTAACTGTAAACATAAACCTCAGTCTCAACCTAACCCTAATTTTAACCCTAACATAACACTAAACCTCATCCTAACCCTCATCCTCAACCTCATTCTCGGCCTAAGCCTAAGCCAAAGCCTAACCTAACCCTAACCCTCACCCTAAACCTAAAACTAACACTAAGCCTAACTGTAAACATAAACCTCAGTCTCAACCTAACCTTAATTCTAACCCTAACATAACACTAAACCTCATCCTAACCCTAATCCTAACCCTCACTCTCACCCTCAATGTAACCGTAACCCTAACCCTAACCATAACAATAACCCTAACCCGACCCCTAACCATCACTCTAAACATAACCCTCACCCTAACCCAAACGCTCACCCTAACACTTACACTAATCCTAACACTTACCCTAACCCTAATACTAATCCTCATACTAAACCTAACCCTTAACCTCAACCTAACCCTCACCCTCACCCTAAACCTAACATTAACCCTAACCCTAACCCACACCCTAACCCTCCCCCTAACCCTATATCAAACCCTAAACCTCACCCTCACCCTAACACTAAACCTAACCCTAAACCTAAACCTCACCCTAAACTTCACCCTAACCCTAACCCTCACCCTCACCTTCAACCTCACCGTAAATCTAACCCTAACCCTAATACTAACATTAACCCAAACCCTAACACTAACCATAAACCTCACCCTCAGCCTAACCCTCACTGCAAACTTAACCCTAACCATAACACTAACAATAACCTAAACCAAACCCCACCCTCACCCTCAGCTTAATTCAAAGCCTAACCCTATCCCTAACCCTAACACTCACCGTAACCCTAACCCAAACCCTACCCCTAGTTCGCACCCTAACCCTAAGCCTACCCCTAACCCTAACCCTAACCCTCACACTCACCCTAACCCTAAACCTAACCCTATCCCTAACACTAAACCTCACCCTAACACTCACCCTAGCCCTCACCCTAACCCTAAACCTAAACCTCACCCTCACCCTAGCCCCCAACCTAACCCTAATTCTATCCCTCACCCTCACCCTAACCCTAACCCTCATCCTCACCCTAAACCTCACACTAACCCTAAACTGAATCCTCAATCTAACCCTCACCCTAACCTTAAAAATAACCCTTACCCTAACCCGAAAAATAACCCTAACCCTCACCCTTATCTTAACACTCACGCTCAGCCAAAACCTCTCCTTTACCCTTACCATCATAATCACCCTAACCCACACCCTAACCCTAAACCTCATACAAACCCTCACTCTAACCGTAAACCTAACCATCACCCTAACCTAAACCCTCACCTTCAACCTCAAGCTCAGCCTAACCCTAAGCCTAAGCCTTACCCTAATCCTCACCCTCACCCAAGCCCTCACCCTAACCTTAATCCTAAACGTAACCCTCATTCTAACCCTCAACTTAACCCTAACCCTATACATCACCATAACCCTAATCCTCAACCCCGCCCTCACCCTCAGCCTAACCATAAGCCTAAACCAAACTCAAACCTAACCCTCACACTCACCCTCAACCTAAGCTTAATCCTAATCCTAACCCAAAACCTCAACATAACCATCAACTTACCCTTAACCCTAACCCTAACCCTAACCCTAACCCTCGAACTAACACACGCCCTAACCCAAAATCTAACCCTAAACCTCACCCTCACCCTAACCCTAATCGTAACCCTAACAATAAACCTCACCCTAACCCTAACCCTAAAATTCACCCTCACCCTCACCCTCACCTTACCATAAATCTAACCCTAACCCTAACAATAACACTAATCCTAACCCTAAACCTAAACCTAACCCTAAGCCTAACCCTAATCCTAACACTCACCCTCAACCTAACCCTAATCCTAACGCTAACCCTCAACCTAACCCTAATCCTCACCCTCACTGTAACCCTAACCCTCACCCTAACCCTAACACTAATGCTCAACCTCACCCTAGTCCTCACCCTAACCTTAATCCTAACTGTAATCCTCATCCTAACCCTAACCCTAACCATAACACTAACCATCACACTATCCCTAAACCTAACCCTCAACCTATCCCTAACCCTCACCCTAAACCTAAACTTAAGCGGAACCCAAACTCACCCTAATCCTAACCCTAATCCTCACCCTAACCCTAAATCTAACCCTAAACTTCACCCTCACACTAACCCTAATCCTAACACTAACCATAAACCTCACCCTAACTCTAACACTAAACTTCACCCTCACCCTCACCCTCACCCTTAAGATAAATCTAACCCTAACCCTAACAATAAAACTAATCCTAACCCTAAAACTAACCCTAAACCTAACCCTAATCCTAATCCTAACACTCAACCTCACCCTAACCCTAATGCTAACCCTAACCCTATACCTAACCCTAATACTCAACCTCACTGTAACCCTAACCCTCATCCAAACCCTCACCCTAACCCACACCTTAACCCTAAACCTCATACTAACCCTCACCCTAACCGAAACCCTCACCCTCAACCTCAAGCTCAGCCTAACCCTAAGCCTAAGCCTTACCCTAATCCTCACCCTCACCCTAGCCCTCACCCTAACCCTAATTCTATTCCTAACCCTAATTCTAACCCTCAACCTAACCCTAACTCTAACCATCTCCCTAACCCTAATCCTCACCACCACCCTCACCCTCAGCCTAACCCTAAGCCTAAGCCTAAGCCTAACCCTAACCCTCACACTCACTCTCACCCTAACGCTAATCCTAAACCTAACCATCACCCTAACCCAAAACCTCAACGTAACCATCAACCTAACCTTAACCTTCACACTAACCCTAACCCTAACTTCGAACTAACACTCCCCCTCACCCTAAATCTAACCCTAAACCTCACCCTCACCCTAAACCTAATCCTAACCCTAAACATAAACCTCACCCTAACCCTAACTCTAACCTTCACCCTCACCCTCACCCTCACCCTTACCATAAATCTAAACCTAACCCTAACAATAACACTAATCCTAACCCTAAACCTAAGCCTAACCCTAATCCTAACACTCACCCTCACCCTAACCCTAATCCTAACCCTAACCCTCAAACTAACCCTAACCCTCAACCTCACTGTAATCCTAACTCTCATCCAAACCCTCACCCTAACCCTAAAGCTAACCATAAACCTCAACCTAACACTAACCCTATAACCTTCATCCTCACCCTAGCCCTCATCCTAACCCTAAACATAACCCTAATCCTCATCCTAAACCTAACCCTCACCCTAACCATCACACTATCCCTAACCCTAACCCTTAACCTAACCCTAACACTCACCCTAACCCTGAACTTAACCCGAACCCAAACTATCACTCTAAACCTAACCCTAACCCTCACCCTAACCCTAAACCTCACCCTCACCCTCACCCTCAGTCTAACCCTAAATCAAAGCCTACCCTTAACCCTAACCCTCACACTCACCCTAAATCTTAACCTAATCCTAAACCTGAGCTTAACCCTCAAACTCAGCCTAACCCTCACCCTAACCCTAACCCTAACACTCACATTAACCCTAACCCTCACCCTCAGCCTAAACCTAAGTCGAAGCCTAACCCTAACCCTAACCCTCACACTCAACCTAATCCTTACATTCACCCTAACCCTTACCCTAATCCTACTCTTAAACCTAAGCCTAACCCTCATCCTCACATTAAACCTCACCCTAACCCTAACTCTAACACTAACCCTAACCCTAACCCTCACCCTCAGCCTCACCCGAGACCTAACTCTAATCTTAAACCTCACCCTCACCCTAACCCTAACATTAAACCTAAACCTCACCCTAAACCTAAACCTCACCCTCACCCTAATCCTAACCCTAACCCTCATCCTAACCCTCACCCTAACACTAACCATAACCCTCACCCTCACCCCGACCCTCAACCTCAGCCTAACCCTAAGCCTAACCCTTATTCTAACCCAAAACCTCACCGGAACCATAACCCTAATCCTAAACCTTACCCTAAATCTAACCCTAAACCAAAGCCTAATGCTCAGCCTCACCCTCACCATAACACAAACCCTAATCTTAACCCTCACCCTAACCCTAAGCCTAATCCTAACCCTAACCCTAACCCTCACACTCAACCTCACCCTAACCTTAATCCTAAACCTGACTCTATCAATAACCCTAACCCTCAACCTCACCCTCACCCTAGACCTAACCCTAACCCTAATCCTAACCCTAAACCTCATCCTAACCCTCACCCTCAACCTCATGCTCGGCCTAAGCCTAAGCCAAAGCCTAAGCCTAACCCTAACCCTCACCCTAAACCTAAAACTAACACTAAGCCTAACTGTAAACATAAACCTCAGTCTCAACCTAACCCTAATTCTAACCCTAACATAACACTAAATCTCATCCTAACCCTAACCCAAACCCTCACTCTCACCCTCAATGTAATCGTAACCCTAATCCTAACCCTAACAATAACCCTTAACCCACCCCTAACCATCACTCTAAACATAACCCTCACCCTAACCCAAACGCTCACCCTAACACTAACCCTAACCCTAACACTAACCCTAACCCTAATACTAACCCTCACACTAACCCTAACCCTTAAACTCAACCTAACCTTCACCCTCACCCTAAGTTTAACATTAACCCTAACCCTAACGCTCACCCTAACCCTCTCCCTAACCCTATATCAAACCCTAAACCTCACCCTCACCCTAACACTAAACCTAACCCTAAACCTAAACCTCACCATAAACCTCACCCTAATCCTAACCCTCACCCTCACCCTCAATCTCACCATAACTTTAACCCTAACCCTAATAAAAACATTAACCCAAACCCTAACCATAACCATAACCCTCACCCTCAGCCTAACCCTCACTGCAAACTTAACCCTAACCATAACACTAACAATAACCTAAACCAAACCCACCCTCACCCTCAGCTTAACCCAAAGCCTAACCCTATCCCTAACCCTAACACTCACCGTAACCCTAACCCAAACCGTACCCCTAGTCCGCACCCTAACCCTAAGCCTAATCCTAACCCTAACCCTAACCCTCACACTCAGCCTCACCCTAAACCTAATCCTAAACCTATCCCTAACAATAAACCTCGCCCTAACACTCACCCTAGCCCTCACCCTAACCCTAAACCTAAACCTCACCCTCACCCTAGCCCTCAACCTAACCCTAATTCTATCCCTCACCCTCACCCTAACCCTAACCCTCATCCTCACCCTAAACCACACACTAACCCTAAACTGAATCCTCAATCTAACCCTCACCCTAACCCTAACACTAACCATTATCCTAACCAGAAAAATAACCCTAACCCTCACCCTTATCTTAACACTCACCCTCAGCCAAAACCTCTCCTTTACCCTTACCATCATAATTACCCTAACCCACACCCTAACCCTAAACCTCATACAAACCCTCACCCTAACTGTAAACCTAACCATCACCCTAACCGAAACCCTCACCCTCAAACTCAAGCTCAGCCTAACCCTAAGCTTAAGCCTTACCCTAAACCAAACCCTCACCCAAGCCCTCACCCTAATCTTAATCCTAACCCTAACCCACATTCTAACCCTCAACCTAACCCTAACACTAACCATCACTGTAACCCTAATCCTCATCCCTGCCCTCACCCTCAGCCTAACCCTAAGCCTAAGCCTAACCCTAACCATAAACCTCATACTCACCCTCACCCCAACCCTAATCCTAACCCTAACCCTAATCCTAACCCAAAACCTCAACATAACCATCAACCTACCCTTAACCCTAACCCTAACCCTAACCCTAGAACTAACACTCCACCTAACCCAAAATCTAACCCTAAACCTCACCCTCACCCTAACCTTAATCCTAACCCTAACCATAAACCTCACCCTAACCCTAACCCTAACCTCACCCTCACCCTCACCCTCACCTTACCATAAATCTAACCCTAAACCTAACAATAACACTAATGCTAACCCTAAACCTAAACCTAACCCTAAGCCTAACCCTAATCCTAACACTCACCCTCAACCTAACCCTAATCCTAATGCTAACCCTCAACCTAACCCTAATCCTCACCCTCACTGTAACCCTAACCCTCATCCAAATCCTCACCCTAACCCTAACACTAATGCTCAACCTCACCCTAGTCCTCACCCTAAAATTAATCCTAACTCTAATCCTCATCCTAACCCTAACCCTAATCCTAACTCTAACCATCACAGTATACCTAAACCTAACCCTCAACCTAACCCTAACCCTCCCCCTAATCCTAAACTTAAGCAAAACCCAAACTCTCACCCTAATCCTAACCCTAATTCTCACCCTAACCCTAAATCTAACCCTAAACCTCACCCTCACCCTAACCCTAATCCTAACACTAACCATAAACCTCACCCTAACTCTAACCCTAAACTTCACCCTCAACCTTACCCTCACCCTTACCATAAATCTAACCCTAACCCTAACAATAACACTAATCCTAACCCTAAACCTAACCCTAAACCTAAGCCTAACCCTAATCCTAACACTCACCCTCACCCTAACCCTAATCCTAACGCTAACCCTATACCTAACCCTAACATTCAACCTCATTGTAACCTTAACCCTCATCCAAACCCTCACCCTAACCCACACCCTAACCCTATAACTCATATAAACCCTCCCCCTAACCGAAACCCTCAACCTCAACCTCAAACTCAGCCTAACCCTAAGCCTAAGCCTTACCCTAATCCTCACCCTCACCCTAACCCTAATCCTAATCCTAACCCTCATTCTAACCCTCACCCTAACCCTAACCATCACCCTAACCCTAATCCTCACCCCCACCCTCACCCTCAGCCTAACCCTAAGCCTAAGCCTAAGCCTAACCGTAACCCTCACACTCACCCTCACCCTAACCCTAATCTTAACCCTAAGCATAACCCTAATCCAAAACCTCAACATAAAAATCAACCTAACCTTAACCTTAAAACTAACCCTAACCCTAACCTCTAACTACCACTCCCCCTAACCCTAAATCTAACCCATAACCTCACCCTCACCCTAAACCTAATCCTAACCCTAAGCATAAACCTCACCCTAACCCTAACCCTAACCTTCACCCTCACCCTCACCTTAACACTTACCATAAATCTAAACCTAACCCTAACAATAACACTAATCCTAACCCTAAACCTAAGCCAAACCCTAATTCTATCCCTCACCCTCACCCTAATCCTAACCCTAAACCTCACACTAACCCTAAACTGAATCCTCAATCTAACCCTCACCCTAACCCTAACACTAACCCTTACGTTAACCCTAAACCTAACCCTCACCCTCACCCTTATCTTAACACTCATGCTCAGCCAAAACCTCTCCTTTACCCTTACCATCATAATCACCCTAACCCTAAAAATCATACAAACCCACACCCTAACCTTAAACCTAACCATCACCCTAACCGAAATCTCACCCTCAACCTCAAGATCAGCCTAACCCTAAGCCTAAGCCTTACCCTAATCCTCACCCTCACCCAAGCCCTCACCCTAACCTTAATACTAACCCTAACCCTCATTCTAACCCTCAACCTAACCCTAACCCTAACCATCACTGTAACCCTAATCCTTACCCCCGCCCTCATCCTCGGCCTAACCCTAAGCCTAAGCCTAACCCTAACCCTAACACTCACACTCACCCTCACACTTACCCTAATCCTAACCCAAAACCTCAACATAACCATCAAAATAACCTTAACCCTAACCCTAACCCTAACCCTAACCCTCGAACTAACACTCCCCCTAACCCAAAATCTAAACCTAAACCTCACGCTCACCCCAACCCTAATCCTAACCCTAACCATAAACCTCACCCTAACCCTAACCCTAACCTTCACCCTCACCCTTACCCTCACCTTACCATAAATCTAACCCTAACCCTAACAGTAACACTAATCCTAACCCTAAACCTAAACCTAACCCTAAGCCTAACCCTAATCCTAACACTCACCCTCAACCTAACCCTAATCCTCACCCTCACTGTAACCCTAACACTCATCCAAACCCTCACCCTAACATTAACCTAACCCTCAACCTCACCCTAGTCCTCACCCTAACATTAATCCTAACTCTAATCCTCATCCTAACCCTAACACTAACCCTAAATCTAACCATCACACTATCCCTAAACCTAACCCTCAACCTAACCCTAACCCTCCCCTAACCCTAAACTTAAGCGAAGGACAAACTCTCACCCAAATCCTAAACCTAATACTCACCCTAACACTAAATCTAACCCTAAACCACACCCTCACCCTAACCCTAATCCTAACACTAACCATAAACCTCACCCTAACTCTAACTCTAAACGTCACCCTCACACTCACCATAAATCTAACCCTAACCCCAACAAAAACACTAATCCTAACCCTATACCTAACCCTAAACCTAAGCCTAACGCTAATCCTAACACTCACCCTCACCTTAACCCTAATCCTAACCCTAATCCTATACCTAACCCTAATCCTCAACCTCACTGTAACCCTAACCCTCATCCAAACCCTCACCCTAACCCACACCCTAACCCTAAACCTCATACTAACCCTCACCCTAACCGAAACCCTCACCCTCAAACTCAAGCTCAGCCTAACCCTAAGCCTAAGCCTTACCCTAATCCTCACCCTCACCCTAGCCCACACCCTAACCCTAATCCTAATCCTAACCCTCATTCGAACCCTCAACCTAACCCTAACCCTAACCATCACCCTAACCCTAATCCTCACCCCCACCCTCACCCTCAGCCTAACCCTAAGCCTAAGCCTAACCCTAACCCTCACATTCACACTCACCCTAAACCTAATCCTAACCCTAACCATAACCCTAACCCAAAACCTCAACATAACCAACTACCTAACCTTAACCTTAACACTAACCCTAACCCTAACTTCGAACTACCACTCCCGCTAACCCTAAATCTAACCCTAAACCTCACCCTCACCATAAACTTAATCCTAACCCTAACCATAAACCTCACCCTAACCCTAACCCTAACCTTCACCCTCACCCTCACCCTCACCCTTACCATAAATCTAAAACTAACCATAACAATAACACTAATCCTAACCCTAAACCTACGCCTAACCCTAATTCTATCCCTCACCCTCACCCTAACACTAACCCTCATCCTCACCCTAAACCTCACACTAACCCTAAACTGAATCCTCTATCTAACCCTCACCCTAACCCTAACACTAACCCTTACACTAACCCTAAACCTAACCCTAACCCTCACCCTTAAATTAACACTCACGCTCAGCCAAAACCTCACCTTTACCCTTACCATCATAATCACCCTAACCCTAAACCTCATACAAACCCTCACCCTAACCGTAAACCTAACCATCACCCTAACCAACACCCTCACCCTCAACCTCAAGCTCAGCCTAACCCTAAGCCTAAGCCTTACCCTAATCGTCACCCTCACCCAAGCGCTCACCCTAACCTTAATCCTAACCCTAACCCTCATTCTAACCCTCAACCTAACCCGAAACGTAACCATCACTGTAACCATAATCCTCACCCCCGCCCTCACCCTCAGCCTAACCCTAAGCCTAAGCCTAATCCAAACCCTAACCCTCACACTCACCCTCACCCTAACCCTAATCCTAACCCTAACCCTAATCCTAACCCTAACCCTAATCCTATCACAAAACCTCAACATAACCATCAACCTACCCTTAACCGTAACAGTAACCCTAACCATCGAACTAACACTCCCCCTAACCCAAAATCTAACCCTAAACCTCACCCTCACCCTAAACCTAATCCTAATCCTAACAATAAACCTCACCCTAATCCTTACCCTAACCTTCACCCTCACCCTCACCCTCACCTTACCATAAATCTAACCCTAACCCTAACAATAACACTAATCCTAACCCTAAACCTAAACCTAAACTAAGCCTAACCCTAATCCTAACACTCACCCTCAACCTGACACTAATCCTAACGCTAACCCTCAACCTAACCCTAATCCTCACCCTCACTGTAACCCTAACCCTCATCCAAACCCTCACCCTAACCCTAACACAAACCCTCAACCACACCCTAGTCCTCACCCTAACCTTAATCCTAACTCTAATCCTAATCCTAACCCTAACCCTAACCCTAACTCTAACCATCACACTGTCCCTAAACCTAACCCTCAACCTAACCCTAACCCTCACCATAAATCTAAACTTAAGCTGAACCCAAACTCTCACCCAAATCCTAACCCTAATCCTCACCCTAACCCTAAATCTAACCCTAAATCTCACCCTCACCCTAACCCTAATCCTAACACTAACCATAAACCTCACCCTAACTCTAACCCTAAACTTCACCCTCACCCTCAACATAAATCTAACCCTAACCCTAACAATAACACTAATCCTAACCCTAAACCTAACCCTAATCCTAAGCCTAACTGTAATCCTAACACTCACCCTCACCCTAACCCTAATCCTAACCCTAACCCTATACCTAACCCTAATCCTCAACCTCACTGTAACCCTAACCCTCATCCAAACCCTCACCTAACCCACACCCTAACCCTAAACCTCATACTAACCCTCACCCTAACGGAAACCCTCACCCTCAAACTCAAGCTCAGCCTAACCCTAAGCCTAAGCCTTACCCTAATACTCACCCTCACCCTAGCCCTCACCCTAACCCTAATCCTAATCCTAACCCTCATTCTAACACTCACCCTAAACCTAACCCTAACCATCACCCTAACCCTAATCCTCACCCCCACCCTCACCCTCAGCCTAACCCTAAGCCTAAGCCTAAGCCTAACCCTAACCCTCAAACTCACCCTCACCCCAACCCTAATCCGAACCCTAACCATAACCCTAACCCAAAACCTCAACATAAAAATCAACCTAACCTTAACCTTAACACCAACACTAACCCTAACTTCTAACTAACACTCCCCCTAACCCTAAATCTAACCCTAAACCTCACCCTCACCCTAAACCTAATCCTAACCCTAACCATAAACCTCACCCTAACCCTAACCCTAACCTTCACCCTCACCCTCACCCTCACCCTTACCATAAATCTAAAACTAACCCTAACAATAACACTAATCCTAACCCTAAACCTAAGCCTAACCCTAATTCTATCCCTCACCCTCACCCTAACCCTAACCCTTATCCTCACCCTAAACCTCACACTAACCCTAAACTGAATCCTCAACCTAACCCTCACCCTAACCTTAACACTAACCCTTACCCTAACCCTAAATCGAACTCTAACCCTCACCCTTAAATTAACACTCACGCTCAGGCAAAACCTCTCCGTTACCCTTACTATCATAATCACACTAAACCTAAACCTCATACAAACCCTCACCCTAACCGTAAACCTAACCATCACGCTAACAGAAACCCTCACCTCAAACTCAAGATCAGCCTAACCCTAAGCCTAAGCCTTACCCTAATCCTCACCCTCACCAAAGCCCTCACCCTAACCTTAATCCTAACCCTAACCCTCATTCTAACCCTCAACCTAACCCGAAACGTAACCATCACTCTAACCCTAATCCTCACCCCCGTCCTCACCCTCAGCCTAAACCTAAGGCTAACCCTAACCCCAACCCTCACACTCACCCTCACCCTAACCCTAATCCTAACCCTAACCCTAATCCTATCACAAAACCTCAACATAATCATCAACCTACCCTTAACCCTAAACTTAACCCTAACCCTCGAACTAACACTCCCCCTAACCCAAAATCTAACCCTAAATCTCACCCTCACCCTAACCCTAATCCTAATCCTAACAATAAACCTCACCCTAACTCTAAACCTAACCTTCACCCTCACCCTCACCCTCACCTTACCATAAATATAACCCTAACCCGAACAATAACACTAATCGTAACCCTAAACCTAAACCTAACCCTAAGCCTAACCCTAATCCTAACACTCACCCTCAACCTAACCCTAATCCTAATGCTAACCCTCAACCTAACCCCAATCCTCACCCTCACTGTAACCCTAACGCTCATCCAAACCCTCACCCTAACCCTAACACTAAACTTCAACCACACCCTAGTCCTCACCCTAACCTAAATCCTAATTCTAATCCTCATCCTAACCCTAACCCTAACCCTAACTCTAACCATCACACTATCCCTAAACCTAACCCTCGACCTAGCCCTCACCCTCACCCTAAATCTAATCTTAAGCGGAACCCAAACTCTCACCCTAATCCTAACCCTAATCCACACCCTAACCCTAAATCTAACCCTAAACCTCACCCTCACCCTAACCCTAATCCTAACACTAACCATAAACCTCACCCTAACTCTAACCCTAAACTTCACCCTCACCCTCAACATAAATCTAACCCTAACCCTAACAATAACACTAATCCTAACCCTAAACCTAACCCTAAACCTAAGCCTAACCCTAATCTTAACACTCACCCTCACCCTAACCCTAATCCTAACCCTAACCCTATACCTAACCCTAATCCTCAACCTCACTGTAACCCTAACCCTCATCCAAACCCTCACCCTAACCCACACCCTAACCCTAAACCTCATACTAACCCTCACCCTAACCGAAACCCTCACCCTCAACCTCAAGCTCAGCCTAACCCTAAGCCTAAGCCTTACCCAAATCCTCACCCTCACCCTAGCCCTCACCCTAACCATAATCCTAATCCTAACCCTCATTCTAACACTCACAATAAACCTAACCCTAACCATCACCCTAACCCTAATCCTCACCCCCACCCTCACCCTCAGCCTAACCCTAAGCCTAAGCCTAAGCCTAACCCTAACCCTCACACTCACCCTCACCCTAACCCTAATCCTAACCCTAACCATAACCCTAACCCAAAACCTCAACGTAACCATCAACCTAACCTTAACCTTCACACTAACCCTAACCCTAACTTCGAACTAACACTCCCCCTCACCCTAAATCTAACCCTAAACCTCACCCTCACCCTAAACCTAATCCTAACCCTAACCATAAACCTCACCCTAACCCTAACCCTAACGTTCACCTTCACACTCACCCTCACCCTTACCATAAATCTAAACCTAACCGTAACAATAACACTAATCCTAACCCTAAACCCAAGCCTAACCCTAATCCTAACACTCACCCTCACCCTAACCCTAATCCTAACCTTAACCCTCAAACTAACCCTAACCCTCACCCTCACTGTAATCCTAACTCTCATCCAAACCCTCACCCTAACCCTAACGCTACCCATAAACCTCACCCTAACACTAACCCTACCCCTCAACCTCACCCCAGCCCTCATCCTAACCCTAAACCTAACCCTAATACTAATCCTAACCCTAACCCTCACCCTCCCCTAACTCCAACACTAACCCTAACACTCACCCTCACCCTCAGCCTCACCCTAAACCTAACTCTAATCCTAAACCTCACCCTCACCCTAACCCTAACCCTAACCCTTAACCTCACCCTAAACCTAAACCGCACCCTCACTGTAATCCTAACCCTAACCCTAATCTAATCTTAAAGCTCAACCTAAACCTAACGCTCACCCTCAAATTAACCCGTACCCTAACCCTCACCCTAAACCTAAACTTAACCGGAAACCTAACTCTCACCCTAACCCTAACCCTAAAACTCACCCTAACACTAAACCTAAGCCTCACCCTCAGCCTAACCCTAAGCATAACTCTTACCCTAACCCTAAACCTCACACTCATTCTAACCCTAAGCCTAATCCTAATCCTAACCCTAACATTAAACCTAACCCTCAACCTAACCATCAAATTAACCCTAACCCTAACAATAACCCTAACCCTAACACTCATCCTCAACCTCAGCCTCACTCTAACCCTAACTTTAACCCTAAGCCTCACCCTCATCCTAACCCTAACCCTAACACTAATACTAAAACTCACCAAAACCCTAACCTCACCCTAACGCAAACCCTCACCCTAAAACTTAACCTCACCCAAACATTAACCCTAACCTTAACACTAACACTCACAATAACCCTAACCCTAACCCTAACCCTAAACCTTAACCAAACCCTCACCCTCACCCTAACACTAACACTAAGCCTCACCCTAACCGTCCCCATAACCCTATATCTAACCCTAAACCTCACCTTCACACTAACACTAACCCTAACCCTAACACTAAACCCCACCCTAACCCTAAAACTAACCCTCACCCGCACCCTCAACCACTCCGTAGCTCTGACCCTAACCCTAACAATAACACTAACCCTAACCCTAATCCTCACACTCACCCTCAACCTCAACCTAACCCTAATTCTAAACTTAACCCTATTCCTTACCCTAACCCTCACCCTAGCCCTCATCCTAACCCTAATCCTAACCCTAAACCGAATCCTAACCCTCAACCTAACCCTAACCCTAACCCTCATTCTAACCCTAACCCTAACCCTCACCCTCATGCTCGGCCTAAGCCTAAGCCTAAGCCTAACCCTAACCCTCACCCTAAACCTAAAACTAACACTAAGCCTAACTATAAACATAAACTTCAGTCTCACCCTAACCCTAATTCTAACCCTAACATAACACTAAACTTCATCCTAACACTAACCCTAACCCTCACTGTCACCCTCACTGTAACCGTAACCCTAACCCTAACCCTAACAATAACCCTAACACTACCCCTAACCCTCACCCTAAACATAACCCTCACCCTAACCCAAACGCTCACCCTAACACTTACCCTAACCCTAACACTAACCCTAACCCTAATAC
Organism: Dipodomys merriami; assembly: GCF_024711535.1. NCBI lineage: Eukaryota > Metazoa > Chordata > Mammalia > Rodentia > Heteromyidae > Dipodomys > Dipodomys merriami. Next base: position 5,259,860 of record NW_027206346.1, read on the forward strand.
TAAACCTCACACTAACCCTAACCCTTAACCTCAACCTAACCCTCACCCTCACCCTAAGCCTAACATTAACCCTAAAACTAACCCTCCTCCTAACCCTCCCCCTAACCCTATATTAAACCATAAACCTCACCCTCACCCTAACACTAAACCTAACCCTAAACCTAAATCTCACCCTAAACCTCACCCTAACCCTAACCCTCACCCTCACCCTCAACCTCCCCTTAACTCTAACCCTAACCCTAATAATAACATTAACCCAAACCCTAACCCTAACCATAACCCTCACCCTCAGCCTCACCCTCACTGCAAACTTAACCCTCACCATAACACTAACAATAACCTAAACCAAACCCCACCCTCACCCTCAGCTTAACCCAAAGCCTAACCCTATCCCTAACCCTAACCCTCTCTGTAACCCTAACCCAAACCCTACCCCTAGTTCGCACTCTAACCCTAAGCCTAATCCTAACCCTCACCCTAACCCTCACACTCACCCTCACCCTAAACCTAATCCTAAACCTAACCCTATCCCTAACACTAAACCTCACCCTAACACTCACCCTAAACTAAACCTAAACCTCACCCTCACCATAGCAACCACCCTAACCCTAATTCTATCCCTCACCCTCACGCTAACCCTAACCCTTATCCTCACCCTAAACCTCACACTAACCCTAAACTGAATCCTCAATCTAACCCTCACCCTAACCCTTACCCTAACCCTCACCCACATGCTGGGCCTAAGTCTAAGCCAAATCCTAAGCCTAACCCTAACACTAACGCTAACCCTAACTCTAACCCTAACACTCACCCTAACTCTAACTCTAAACCTCAGTCTAAAACTAATCCTAACTCTAAACCGAAATGTAAACCTAAACCTCATCCTAACCCTAACCCTAATAATAACCCTAACAAAAACCCTTACCCTAACCTTACCCTAAACCAAACCCTAACCGTAACACTAAACCTAAACCTAAACCTAGCCCAAAACCTAACCATAACCCTCACCCTAACCCTAACACTAAACCTAATCCTCAACCTCACCCTAGCCCTCACCGTAAGCCTAAACCTCATCCTCACCCTCAAACTCACAGTAACCCTAACACTAATCATCAATCTAACCATCACCCTCACCCTCACCCTAACCCTAACCCTCACACTAACCTTCACCCTAACCCTAACTCTACCCCTAAACCTCACCCTCACCCTAATCCTATCTCTAACCCTAACCCTAACACGAAAAAGCTCACCCTAACTCTAACCCTAACCCTCAACCTCACTGTAACGGTAACCCTAACCCTAACAATAACCCTAACCCTAACCCTAATCCTAACCCTCAACCTCACATTAACCCTAATCCTGACCCTAACCCTCAGCCTAACCCTAACCCTCACCCTTACCGTAACCCTAACCGTCATCCTAACCCTCACCCTAACACTAACCCTAAACCTAAAACTCACCCTAACAATAAACATACCCCTCCCCCTCACCCTCACCCTCAACCTCACCTTAACTCTAACACAAACCCTAACATTAACACTAATCCTTACCTTAAACCTAACCCTAACCCTAACCCTAACCCTAATCCTAACACTCACCATCAACCGAAACCTAACCCTAACCCAACCCTCACACTCAGCCTCACCCTAACCTAACCTATAACGCTAAACCTCACCCTAACCTTAACCCTAAACCTCACCCTAATGCTAGCCCTCACCCTAACCCTAATCCTAACCCTGACAATCATCCTAAACCTCATCCTAAAAATAACCATAACCCTAATCCTCACCCTCACCCAAACCCTAAACCTAACCCTAACCCTCAACCTAACCCTAACCCTCACCCTCACTGTAACCCCTAACCTAACCCTCACCCTAACCCTAAACTTAACCCAAACCCTAACTCTCACCCTAACCCTATCCCTCACCCTAACTCTAAGCCTCACACTCACCCTCACCCTCAGGCTAAACCTAAGCCTATCCCTATCCGTAACCCTAACCCTCACACTCAACCTAACCCAAATCCCAATCAAACCCTAACCCTGACGCTCACCCTCACCCTAAGCCTCACCTTAAGCCTAACCCTAACATTAATCCTAACCCTAACCCCATCCCTAAACCTCACACTAACACTAACCCTAACCATCACCCTAACACTAACCCTCACCCTAACACTAACCCTAACCCTCACACTCACCCTACCCTCACCCTAACCCTAAGCCTCATTCTCACCTTAAACCCGACACTAACCCTAACACTAATCCTCAATCTAAGCCTCACCCTCACCCTAACCCTAACCCTAACCCTCAACCTAACCCTAACCCTCACCCTTACCGTAACCCTCACCCTCAGCCTAAATTTCACATTTACCCTTACCATCACCCCCACCCTAACCCTCACCCTAAACCTAACCCTCATCCTAACCCTAACTCTACCCCTAAACCTCACCCTCACCCTAACCCGAACTCTATCCCTAACCCTAACACTAAACCTCAACCGAACCCTAAAGCTAATCCTCGCCCTCAACCACATGCTCAGCCTAAAACTAAGCCTAAGCCTAACGCTTACCCTAACCATCAACCTCACACTAGCCCTAATGCTAACCCTAATCCTAAACCTAACCCTCATCCTAACACTCACTCTATCCCTAACACAAAACCTCAACCTAAACCTAACCCTAAACCTCACCCTCACCCTAGCCCTCATCCTAGCCCTAATCCTAACCCTAACCCTCATTCTAACCCTCCCGATAACCCTAACCCTAACCCTCAACCTAACCCTAACACTCAGCTTCACCCTCACACTCAGCCTAATCCTAAGCCTAAAACTAACCCTAACCTTAACCCTCAATCTCACCTTAACCCTCACCCTAACCCTAACCCTAACACTAAGCCTAACCCTAACCCTCACCCTCAGCCTCATCCTAACCCTAACTCTAACCCTAAACCTCACCCTCACCATAACCCTTAGCCTAACCCTAACCCTAAACCTGACCCTAACCCTAACTCTAAACCTACCCTTATCCTAGCCCTTACACTAACCCTAATCCTAACCCTAACCCTCATCCTAACCCTCCCACTAACCCTAACCCTAACACTCACCCTAACCCTAACCCTTAACCTCAACCTCACCCTCAGCCTAATCCTAACACTAACCCTAATCCTCACCCTCACCCTAGCCCTCACCCTAACCCTAACCTTCACCCTAGGCCTAACCCTCACATTTAACCTTATCATGACCCCCACCTTAACCCTCAGCCTAATCTGAACCCTAACACTAACCCCCACCGTAACCCTCCCCCTAACCCTAACTCTAACCCTAAATCCCACCCTCACCCTAAACTACTAAATCTCACCCTAACCCCAACCCTAATCCTAACCCTAACCCTAACCATAACCATAACCATAACCCTCACCATAACCCAAAACTTAACCCTAACAATAACCCTCACAGTAACCCGAACCTCACGCTAAATCTAACTCTAACACTAACCATAATACTAAAAACCTCACCCTAACCCTAACCCTAAACCTCGACCTCACCATAATCATAACCCTAACCCTATCCCTAACAATAAACCTAAACCTAACCCTAATCATAATCCTCAAACCCACACTAACGCTAATCCTAAACCTAAACCTCAAGCTAACCCTAACGCTCACACTTATTCTAACCCTAAACCTCATTCTAACCCTCACCCTAAGGCCTAAACCTAACACTAAAAGTCACCCTAACACTAAACCTAACCCTCAACCTCAACCTATACCTCATCCTAACCCTACTTCTCATCCTAAAACTCACCCTAACCCAAACCCTAAACCTCACCCTAAACCTAACCCTAAACCTAACACTCAACCTAACCCTAATCCTCATGCTCTACTTAACACTAACTCTAACCCTCACCCTAACCCTAAACATTACCTGAACCCTAACTTTCACCTTAACCCTAACCCTAACCCTCACCCTAACCCTAACCCTCACACTCACCTTACCCTTACCTTAATCCTAATCCTAACCCTAACCCTAACCCTCAACCTCCGCCTCACCTTATCCCTAACTCTAACCCTAAACCCCACACTCACCCTAACCCTAACCCTAACCCTAAACCTAACCTCACACTAACCATAACCCTAAACCTCACCCTCACCCTAGCCCTCACCCTAACCCTACTCCTAACCCTAACCCTCATCCTAACCCTCCCTATAACCCTATCGGAAACCCTCACCCTATCCCTAACCCTCACACTCACCCTCACCCTCAGCCTAACCCTAAGCCTAATCACAAGCCTTACCTGAAACCTAACCTTAACCCTCAAACTCACCTGCACCCTCACCCTCACCATAACTCTAAACCAAACCCTAACCCTAACCCTAAACCTCACCCTAACCCTAACCCTAACCCTAACCCTCACCCTCACCCTAACCCTAACACAAACCCTAACCCTAACCCTCAACCTACCCCTCCCCATAACCCTGTATCTAACCGTAAACTTCACCCTCCACCTAACCCTAACCCTAACCCTAACCCTAAAACCCACCCTAACCTTAACACTAACCCTCACACTCACCCTCACCCTCCGTCTAACCCTAAGCCTATACCTAACTCTAACCCTAAAACTAACACTAACCCTAAACCTAACCCTAACATTAATCCTAACCCTAACACTAACCCTCAATCTCACCTTAACCCTCACCCTAACCTCAACCGTAACCCTAACACTAAGCCTAACCCTAACCCTCACCCTCAATCTCACCCTAACCCTAAATCTAACCCTAAATCTCTCCCTCACCGTAACCCTTACCCTAACCCTAAACCTAAACGTCAACCGAAACCTCACTCTAAACCTCACCCTCACCCTAGCCCTTAACCTAAACCTAATCCTAACCCTAACCCTCATCGTAACCCCCCATCAAACCCTAACCCTAACACTCACCCTAACCCTAACCCTCACCGTCAACCTCACCCTCAGCCTAACCCTAAGCCTAACCCTAAACCTAACCCTAACACAAACACTCACCCTAACCCTAACCATAACCCTCACCCTAACCCTAACCTCACCATATCACTAATCCTAATCCTCATTTTCACCCTAGCCCTAACCCTAAACCTAACCCTCACCCTCACCTTAAATCTCACACTAACCCTAACACTAATCCTCAATCTAACACTCAGCCTCAGCCTATCCCTAACCCTAACCCTCACCTAACCCTAACCCTCACCCTTACCTTAACCCTCACCCTAGGCCTAACCCTCACCTTTACCCTTATGGTCACCCCCACCTTAACCCTAACCCTAATCCTAACCCTCACCCTAACCCCCACCCTAAACCTCACCTTAACCCTAAATCTAACCCAAAACCACACCTTCACCCTAAACCTAACTCTAAAGTAACCCAAACCCTAAAACTCACCCTAACCCTAACCCTAATCCTAACCCTAACCCTCACCCTAACCCTAAGCCTAACCCTAACCCTAAGCCTAACCCTCACACTCACCCTCACCCTAACCGTAACAGTAAACCTAACCATAACAATAACCCTAACCCTAATCCTAACCCTAACTGTAACCATAACCCTCATTGTAACCCATACCGTAACCATAACACTAACTCTCACACTAACCCAAACAATAACCTCACCCTAACCCTAACTCTAAGCCCAAGCGTAACACTGAAAACCTCACCCTAATCCTAACCCTAACCCTCACCTTCACCTTAACCTTAAACCTAACACTAACCCTAACAATAACACTAACCCTAACCCTAATCATAATCCTCAACCTCACACTAACCCTGATCCTAACTCTAACCCTCACCCTTACCCTAACCCTCACACTTAACCTACCCCTAACCCTCATCCTAACCCTCAACCTAACCCTAACCCTAAACCTAAACCTCACACTAACACTAAACCTAACCCTCATCCTCACCCGAGCCCTCACCCTAACTCTAATCCTAACCCTAATCCTCATCCTAAGCCTCACCCAAACCCTAACCCTAAACCTCACCCTAACCCTAACCCTAAACCTAACCCTCAACCTAACCCTAATTGTCACGCTCAACTTAACACTAACCCTAACCCTCAACCTAACCCTAAACTTAACCTGAACCCTAACTCTCACCCTAACCCTAACCCTAACCCTCACCCTAACCCTAACCCTCACCCTCACCCTCACCATCAGTGAAAACCTAAGCCTAAACCTAACCCTAACCCTCACACTCACCCTAACCTTACCCTAATCCGAATCCTAACCCTAACCCTAAACCTCAACCTCAGCCTCACCTTAACCCTAACTCTAACCCTAAAAATCACCCTCACCCTAAACCTAACCCTAACCCTAAACCTAAACCTCACCCTAACCCTAACCCTTAACCTCACCCTCACCCTAGCCCTCACCCTAACACTAATCCTAACCCTAACCCTCATCCTAACACTCCCTATAACCCTATCTGAAACCCTAACCCTAACCCTAACTGTCATACTCACCCTCACCCTCAGCCAAACCCTAAGCCTATCCACAAGCCTTACCAGAAACCTAACCCTAACCCTCATACTCACCCGCACCCTCACCCTCACCATAACTCTAAACCTAACCCTAAACCTAACCCTAAACCTCACCCTAACCCTAACCGTAATCCTAACCCTCACCCTCACCCTAACCCTAACACAAACCCTAACCCTAACCCTCACCCTAACCTTCCCCTAATCCTATATCTAGCCCTGAACCTCACCCTCAACCTAACTCTAACCCTAGCCTTAACCCTAAACCCCACCCTAACCCTAACATTAACCCTGACTCGCACCCTCACTCTCACCGTAACTCTAACCCTAACCCTAAAAATAACACTAAGCCTAACCCTAACCATCACCCTAACCCTAATCCTCACCCCCACCCTCACCATCAGCCTCAAACTCACGCTCACCCAACCCTAAACCTAAACCTAAACCTGTCCCTTAATCTCACCTTAACCCTCACCCTCACCCTAACCCAAACACTAACCGTAACCCTAAATCTCACCCTTACCCTACCCCAAACCCTAACTCTAACCCTAAACCTCACCCTCACCGTAACCCTAAAACACCCTAACCCTAACCCTCAACCTCACCCTCAACCACACCGTAACACTAACCCTGTCCCTAACAATAACTCTAACCTTAAACCTATCCCTAAACATAACCCTCACCCTCAGCCTCACGTTCACTGTAAACTTAAACCTAACCATAACACTAAAAATAACCCTAACCCTAACCTTAACCCTACGCCTATTACTGACCCCCACTCTCACACTCAGCCTAACCGTAACCCTAACCCTAACCCTAACTCTAACCCTCCCTGTAACCCTAACCCTAACACTAACACTAACACTAACACTACCCCTAAACCAAACACTAAAACTAAACCTAATCCTCAGCCTCACCCTAATCCAAACTCTAACCCTAACCCTCACCCTAACCCTAAGCCTAACCATAACCCTTAGCCTAACCCTCACCCTCACCCTTATCCTACCCCAAATCCTAAACCTAACCCTATCCCTAACCCTAACCCTCACCCTAACCCTCACCCAAGATCTCACCCTAAACCTAATCCTAACCCTAAACCTCATCCTAACACTCACACTAAACCTAACCCTAACCCGAACCCTAACCCGAACCCTAACCCTCCCCCTCATGCTCAGCCTAAGCCTAAGCCTAAGCCTAAACCTAACCCTAACCCTAACCATATCCCTAACCCTAACCTTAACCCTAACTCTAACCCTAAATCTCACCCTCACCCTAACCCTCAGTCTAACCCTAACCCTAAACCTAAACCTCATCCTAACCCTAACCCTAACCCTCACCCTCACCCTCACCCTAACCGTAAACATAACCCTAACCCTAACAATAACGCAAACCCTAACCCTAACCATCACCGTAACCATAACCCTCACCCTAACATTTACCTCACCCATCCTCACCCTAACCTCACACTAACCCTAACACTAATCCTCAATCTAAACCTCACCCTCACCCTAACCCTAAACCTAACCCTCACCATAACTGTAACCCTCACACTTACCGTAACCCTCACCCTCAGCCTAACCCTCACCTTTACCCTTACCGTCACCCGCACCCTAAACCTCACCCTAACCCCAACACTCTCCCTAACCCTAACTCTACACCTAAACCTCACCCTCACCCTAAACCTAACTCCAACACTTACCCTATCACTAAACCTCAGCCTCACCCTTTCCTTAACGCTCACACTCACCCTCACTGTAACCATAACCGTAAAACTAAAAATAACCCTAAACCTAACCCTAACCCTCACCCTAACCATAACCCTCACCCTAAACATCACCCTCAACCTAACACTTACCCTCACCCTAACACTAACCCTAACACTAACCCTAACCCTAACACTAACCCTAACCCTCACTCTAATCCTAAACCTCACCCTAACCCTAACCCTAACTCTAAACCTCACCCTCTCCCTAGCCCTCACACTAACCCTAAATCTAAACCTCCCCATCTCCCTACCCCTAGCCCTAATCCTCACCCTAAACCTCACACTAACCCTAACCTTAAACCTAATGCTCAATCAAACCCTCACCCTAAACTTAACCCTAACACTAAACCTAACCCTAACACACACACTCACCCTCACCCTAAATCTAACAATAACCCTAACCCTTACCCTAACTCTCCCCCTAACTCACACCCTAAACCTAACACTAACACTAACCCTAACCCTAAACCTCAACCTCTCACTCTAACCCTAACTCTAAATCTAAACCTAACCCTCACCCTAAACCTAACTCTAACAGTAACCCAATCCCTAAACCTCACCCTAAACCTAACCCTAAACATCACCCTCACCCTCACCATAACCGTAACTCTAAACCTAACCCTAACAATAACCCTAACACTAATGCTAACCCTCACCATAACCATAACCCTCACCCTCACCCTCACCCTAACCCTCAGCCTCGCCCTCACCCTCAGCCTCACCCTAACCCAAACCCTCACCCTAACACTTACCCTGACCCTAACACTAATCCTCACCCTAACACTAACCCTCACACTAATCCTAACCCTAACCTCACCCTAAACCTAACCCGATCCCTAACCCTCACCCTCACGCTCAACATAACCCTAACCCTAACACTCACTCTAACCCTAAACTTAAACTGAACCCTAACTCTCACCCTAACCCTAACCCTAATCCTCACCCTAACCCTAAGCCTCACCCTCACCCTCAACGTAACCCTAAGCCTAACCCTAAATGTTACCCTAAACCTCACACTCACCCTATCCCTTACCCTAATCCTAATCCTTACCCTAAATCTAACCTGACCCTAAGCCTCAACTTAACCCTAACTCTAACCCTAAACCTCACCCTCACCATAACCCTATCCCTAACCCAAACTGTAAACCTCACCTTAACCCTAACCCTCATCATAGCCCTCACCCTAACCCTAATCCTAACCCTAACCCTCATCTTATCCCTCCCCATAACCCTAATCCTAACCCTTGCCCTAACCCTAACCCTCACCCTCACCCTCAGCCTAAACTTAAGCCTAACCCTAATCCTAACCCTAACCCTAACCCTAACCATCACACTCACCCTAAACCTAACCCTAAACCTCACCCTAACCCTAACACTCACCCTCACGCTCACCCTCAGCCTAACCCTAAGCCTAACCCGTACCCTAACCCTAACATTCACACTCACCCTAAACCTAACCCTAAACCTCACCCTAACCCTAACACTCACCCTCACGCTCACCCTCAGCCTAACCCTAAGCCTAACCCGTACCCTAACCCTAACATTCACACTCAACCTAAACCTAACCTTAATCCTAATCCTAATCCTAATCCTAACCCTAACCCTCACCCTCAACCTAACCCTCACCTTAAGCCTAAACCAAACATTAATTCTAACGTAACCCTCACCCTCAGCCTGACCCTAACCCTAACTCTAACCCTAAACCTCACCTGACCCTAACCCTAACCCAAACCCTATCTCTAAGCCTCATCCGAACCATAACCCTAAACCTCACCATCACCCTCACAGTAACCATAACCCTAACCCTAACGCTAACAATAACCCTAACTCTAACCCTAACCCTCGCCCTAACCATAACCCTCACCCTAAACCTAACACTCACCCTAACACTTACCCTCACCTTAACACTAACCCTAACCCTAACACTAACCCTCACACTAACCCTAGTCATCACCCAAACCCTAAACCTCACCCTACCACTAACCCTAAACCTCACCCTCTCCCTAGCCCTCACCCTAAACCTTAACCCTCATCCTCACCCTAAACCTCACAGTAACCCTAACACTAATCCTCAATCTAACCCTCAACCTCACCCACACCCTAACCCTAAACCTCACCCTAACATTAACCCTGACACTTAACCCTCACCCTAAGCCTAACTCTCAACTTTACACTTACCATAACCCCCACATTAACCCTAACACTAAATCTCACCCTAATCCTAACCCTAACCCTCACCCTCAACCTCACGCTCAGCCTAACCCTAAGCCTAAGCCTAAGCCTAACCCTCACCCTCACCCTCACCCTCAGCCAAAACCTAAGGCTAACCCTAACCCTAATCCTAACCCTCACACTCACCCTGTCCCTAACCTTAATCCTAACCCTAACCCTAACCCTAACCTTCACCCTCAAACTCAGCCTAACCCTAACCCTAATTCTAACCCTAAACCTCACCCTCAGCTTAACCCTAATACTAACCCTAACCCTAACCCTAACCCTCCCCCTAACTCTCACCCTAACCCTAACCGTAACACTAACCATAACCCTAAACCTCACCCTAACACTCACCCTAACTGTAACTCTAACCCTAAACGTCACCCTCACCATCACCCTAACCCTAACCCTCACCCTATCACTTACCCTCACACTAACGCTCACGCTAATCCTCACACTCACCCTCAGCCTTACCCTAATCCTAACCCGAACCCTCAGCCTCACCCTCACCGCAAACTTAACCCTAACCATAATCCTTACAATAAGCCTAGCCCTAACCCTAACCATAACCCTCACCATAACCCTAACCCTAACCCTAATTCTAAACCTAACCCTATCCCTAAGCCTAACCCTAACCCTAACCTCACACTCACCCTCACCCTAATCCGAATCCTAACCCTAACCGTATGCCTAAACCTAACCCTCACCATAACACTCACCCTAGCCCTCACCCTCATGCTCGGCCTTAGCCTAAGCATAAGCCTTAGCCTAATCCTAACCCTAACCCTCACACTAACCCTAACCCTAACACTAACCCTAACTCTAATTGTAAACCTCACGCTCACCCTAACCCTAACTGCAACTCTAACTCTAAAACTAACCCTAAACCTAACCCTAAAATAACCCTAACCCCAACCCTAAATCTACCCCTAAATCTCATGCTCACCCTAAAGCTATCTCTAACCCTAACCCTAAAACTAAAACTCACTGTAACCCTAACCTTAACTCTCAGGCTAAACCTAACCCTCACCCTCACCCTCACTCTCAGCCTAAACTTAAGGTTAACCCTAAGCCTAACCCTAACCCTCACACTCACCCTAACCCTAACCCTAATACTAATACTAATCCTAGCCTTAACACTAACCCTCACCCTAACCCTCACCCTAACCCTCGCCCTAACCCTAACCCTAAAACTAACCCTCACCCTCAGCCTCATCCTAACCCTAATTCTAACACTAAACCTCAACCACACCCTAACGCTAACGCTAACCCTAACCCTAACCCTAACAATACCCCTAATTCTCACCCTACCCCTAACCCTAACACCCTAACCCTAAACCTCAACCTAACCCTCACCCTAAACCTAACTCTATCACTAAACCTCACCCTCACCCAACCCTCACATTAACTCTAACCCTCACCCTAACACTTACCCTCACCCTAACACTAACCCTACATTAACACTAACCCTCAAACTAACCCTAAACTTAACCCTAACCCTAAACCTCAACCTAACCCTCACCCTCACCTTAACCGTAATACTAACCCTATGCCTAACCCTTACCCAAACCGTCGCCCTAACACTATATTTAACCTAAAACCTCAACCTAAGCCTAACCCTAACCCTAAAAGTAAGCCTAATGCTCAGCCTCACCCTCACCTTAACCCAAACCCTAATCCTAACCCACACCCTAACCCTCACCCTAACTCTCAGGCTAACCCTAACCCTAACCCTAACCCTAACAATCACCCTCACCCTAACCCTAATCCTAAACCTAACCCATTTCCTAACCCTAACACTCACCCTAACCCTCACCCTAGCCTCACCCAACCCTAATCCTAACCCTAAACCTCATCCTAACCCTCAACCTAACCCTAACCCTCACCCTAACCCTAACTCTAAACCTCACGCTCATGCTCGGCCTAAGCCTAAGCCTAACCCTAACCCTATACCTAACCCTCACCCTAACCCTAACCCTAACACTAACTCTAACTCTAACCGTAAATATCACACTCACCCTATCCCTAAATCTAACCCTAACCCTCACACTAACCATTACACTCGCCCTTACCCTAACCCTCACCCTAACACTTACCCTCACATTAACACTAAACCTAACAATAACACTAAGGCTCACCGTAACCCTAACCCTCATCCTCACCCTAAACCTCACACTAACCCTAATACTAATCCTCAATCTAACCCTCACCCTCACCCTAACCCTAACACTAACCCTCACCCTAACCCTAACACTAACTCTCACCCTAACCCTAACCCTCACTCTTACCGTAACCCTCACCCTCAGCCTAACCCTCAACTTTACCGTTAACGTCACCCCGACCCTAACCCGCACACTAACCATAACCCTAACCCTAACCCTCACCTTAACCCTAGCTCTACACCTAAACCTCACCCTCATGCTAACACTAACTCTAACCCTAACACTAAACCTCACCCTAAGCCTAACCCTAACCCTCACTCACACTCTCACCGTAACCGTAACACTAACCCTAACCCTAACAATAAACCTAAACCTAAGCCTAACCTTCACCATAAACATAACCATCATCTGAACCCTAAACCTCACCTTAACACTTATCCTCACCCTTACATTAACCCTAACCCTAACACTAACCCTCACTCTAACCTTAAACCTCACCCTAATTCTAAACCTCACCCTAACCCTAACCCTAAACTTAACCCTCACCCTCACCCTAGCACTCACCCTAACCCTAATTCTAACCCTCACTCTCACCCTAAACCTAACCCTCATCCTCACCCTAAAGCTCACACTAACCTTAAACCTAATCCTCAATCTAAAGCTCACCCTAACCCTTATCCTAACCCTAAACCTAAAACTAAACTTCACCCTTATCTTAAACCTCACCCTCAGCCTAAACCTCACCTTTACCATTACCATCATCCTCACCCTAACCCTCACCCTAACCCTAAGTCCCATCCTAACCCTCACCCTAAGAGTAAACCTAACCATCACCCTAACACTAACCCTAACCCTAACCCTCACGCTCAGCCTAAGCCTAAACCTTACGCTATCCCTCACACTCACCCTAGCCTTCACCTGAAACCTAATCCTAACCCTAACCCTCATCCTAACCCTCACACTAACCCTAACCCTAACCATCACCATAAGCCTAATCCTCAACCCCACCCTGACCCTCAGCCTAACCTTAAGCCTAAGCCTAAGATTAACCCTAACCCTCACACTCACACTCAACCTAATCCTAATCCTAACCCTAACCCTAACCATAACCCTAAACCTCAACCTAACCTTCAACCTACCCTTAACCCTAACCCTAACACTAGCACTAACCCTCAACTTAACCCTCCAACTAACCCTAAATCTAACGCTAAACTTCACCCTCACCCTAAACCTAATCCTATCTATAACCCTAAACCTCACCCTAAAGCTAACCCTAATCCTCACCCTCACCCTCAACTTAACCATCACGATAACTCTAACCCTAACCCTAACAATAACACTAATCCTAACCCTAAACCTAACCATAACCCTAACACTAATCCTAACACTCACCCTCACCTTAAACCTAATCCTAACCCTAACCCTCACCCTAATCCTAACCCTCACCCTAACCCTAACCCTCACCCTCACTGTAACCCTAATCCTCAACCTAACCATAACCCTAACCCTAAACCTTAACCTAACACTAACCCTAACCCTCACCCTCATCCTAGACCTCACACTTACCCTAATCGTAACCCTAATCCTCATCCTAGCCCGCACACCAACCCTAACCCTAACCATCACTCGAACCCTAACCCTAAACCTCAACCTAACCCTAAGCCTCACGCTCAACCTAACCCTAACCCTCACCCTAACTCTGAACTTAACCGAACCCTAATTCTCACCCAAACCCTAACCCTAACCCGAACCCTAACTCTAACCCTTACCCTCACCCTCACCCTCAGCCTAACCCTAAGGCTAAGCCTAACCCTAACCGTAACTGTAAAACTCACCCTAAACCTTACCCTAATCCTAATAGTAACCCTAAGCCTAAACCTCAACCTCAACCTAACCCTCAACCTAACCCTAACTCTAACACTAACACTAACCCTAACCCTCAACCTCAGCCTAAAGTTGAAGCTACCTCTAAATCTCACCCTCACCCTAACACTAACCCTAACATTAAACCTCACCCTAACCCTAAGCTAAACTTCACCCTCACCCTAGCCCTCACCCTAACCCTAATCCTAAACCTAACCTTATTCCTAAACCTCAACCAAACCCTCACCCTCACCGTAAACCTAACACTAACACTAACCCTAAACCTCACCCTAACCCTCCACTTTACCCTAACTCTAACCCTAAACCTAATCCTCACCCTAACTCTAAACCTAAACCTAACTCTAAACCTCACCCTAAAACTCACAGTAACCCTAAACCTAATCCTCAATCTAACCCTCACCCTAAGCCTAACCCTAACATTTACCCTAACCCTAACCCTCACCCTAACCATTCCCCTAACCCTATATTTAACCTTAAACCTCACCCTCACCCTAAACCTAACACTAACCCTAAACCCCACCCTAACCCTAAACCTAACCCTCACCCACACCCTCACCCTCACCATAACTCTAACCCTAACCCTAAGAATAACACTAACACTAAACCAAACCATCACCCTAACCCTAATACTCAACCCCACTGTCACCCTCACCCTAACCCTAACCCTATCCCTAAACCTAACCCTAATCCTAACCCTCTCCCTAATTCTCACCTAAACCTAACCCTAACACTAACCCTAACCCTAACCCTCAACCTGACCCTCACCCTACCCCTAACCCTAACCCTAAACCTCACCCTCACTCTAACCCTAATCCAAACCCTAAACCTCACCCTAACCCTAACCCTCACCCTCACCCTCACCACAACCATGACCCTAAACTTAACCCTAACAGTAACCCTAACCCTAATCCTAACCGTCATCCTAACCATAACCCTCAGCCTAACCCATACCCTTACCCTAACAATTACCATCCCCCTAAAACTAAGACTAACCCTAACACTATCCCTCACACTAACCCTAACCCAAACCCTAACCCTAAACCTCAACCTAATCCTCACCCTCAACCTAATCCTAACACTAACCATAAACCTAACCCTCACCCAAACCCTCACCCTAACCCTATATCTAATCCTAAACCTCATCCTCACCCTTACCCTAACCCTAACCCTAACCCTCATCCTCACCCTAAACCTCACACTAACCCTAACACAAATCCTCAATCTAACCCTCACAATCACACTAACCCTAACACTATCCCTCACCCGAACCCTAACCCTCAAACTTACCGAAAACATCACCCTCAGCTTAACTCAAAGGTTTACCCTTACCATCACCCTAACCATAAATGTAACACTAACCCTAAACCTAAACTTCAACCTCAGCCTCACCCTAACCCTAACCCTAACCCTAAACCTCACACTCATCCTCACCTTACCCCTAACGCTAACCCTAAACCTCACCCTCACAATAGCCCTCACCATAACCCTAATCCTAAAACTAAGCCTCATCCTAACCCTCACCATAAGCCTAACACTCATCCTCACCCTTACCCTAAACCTAAACCTAACCGTCAACCTAACCCTAACCCTCACCCTCACCATAACCCTTACCCTAACCCTCACTCTAAAACTAAACTTAACCCGAACCCTAACCCTCACCCTAATCCTAACCCTCACACTCAACCTCACCCTCAGCCTAACCCTAAGCCTAACACTAAACCTAACCCTAACACACACACTCACCCTCACCCTAACTCTAATCCTAACCCTAACCCTCCCCCTAACTCTCAGCGTAAACCTAATCTTAACACTAACACTAACCCCAAACCTCAACCTAACCCTCACCCGAACCGTTATTTTAACCCTAAACCTCACCTTCACCCTAAACCTAACTCTAACCCTAACCCAAACCCTAAACCTCACCCTAACCCTAACCCTCACCCGCACCCTCACCCTCACTGTAACTCTAAACCTAACGATAAAAGTAACACTAACCCTAAACGGAACCATCACCCTACCCCTAATCCTCACCCCCACCCTCACCTTCAGCCTAACCATAAGCCTAAGCCTAACCCTCAACCTAACCCTTACACTCACTCTCAGCCTAACCCTAATCCTAAACCTAAACTTAAACCTAACCCTAACCCTAACCCTAAACCTCACCCTAATCCTCATCCTCACACTCACCTTTGCCCAATCCCTAAACTTAACCCTCACCCTAACCTTAAGCCTAATCCTCACCCTAAGCCTCACACTCACCCTCACCCTAACCCTAATACTAACCCTAACCCTAACCCTAAACCTAACCCTCACCCTAACCCTCACCCTAGCCCTAATCCTAACCCTAATCCTAATCCTAAACCTCATCCTAACCCCCACCTTAAACCTAACCCTAAACCTCACCCTCAACCTAGCCCTCACCCTAAACCTAATCCTAACCTTAAAGCTCATCCAAAACCTCCCCATAACCCTAACCCTAGCTCTCAACCTAAACCTAACCCTCACCCTCAACCTCAATCTCAGCCTAACTCTAACCTTCACCCTAACCCTCACATTCACCCTAACAGTAACCCTAATCCTAAACCTAACCCTATCACTAAACCTCAACCTAAACCTCACCCTCACCCTAAACCTAACACTAACCCTAACCCTTAACCTCTCCATAACCCTAACTCTAACCCTAAACTTCACCCTCAACCTAACCCTAACCCTAAGCCTAACTCTCACCCTCCCCCTAACCCTAACCCTATCACTCACCCTAACCATAAACTTAATCCGAATCCTAACTCTCACACTAACCCTAAACCTCAGCATAACCCCAAACCTAAACGTAACCCTAACCCTAACCATCACACTCACCCTCACCCTACCCTCCTCCTATCCGTATATCTAACCCTAAACCTCACCCTCACTCTAACCCTAACCCTAACACTAAACCCCATTATAACCCTAAACTTAACCCTCATCCGCACCCTCACCCTCACCGTAAATCTAACCCTAACCCTAACAATAACACTAACCCTAACTCAACCATCACCCTAACCCTAATGCTCACCCCCACACTCACCCTCACCCTAACCCTAATCCTAAACCTAGCCCTATCCCTAAACCTCAACCTAAACTTCACCCTCACCCTAACCCTAACACTAATCCTAACCCTAATCCTCATCCTAACCCTCCCCTTAACGCTAACTCTAACCCTAAACGTCACACTGACCCTCACCCTAACCCTAACCCTAACGCTAAACCTCTCCCTAAACCTCAACCTAACCATAACCCTCACCCCCATCCTCAACCTCACCGTAACTCTAACCCTAACTATAACAATAACACTAACCCCAACCCTAACCATAACCATAAACCGCAACCTCAGCCTAACCCTCACCACTAACTTAACTCTAACCATACCACAAACAATAACCCTAATCCTAACCCTAACCCTAATACACACACCCACTCTCACCCTAACCCTAACCCTAACCCTAACCCTAACCCTAACCATAACCCTCACTGTAACTCTAACCCTAACCCTAACCCTAACACTAAACCTAACCCTAAGCCTCAGCCTCATCCTCACCCTACCCCAAACACTAAACCAAACCCTCACCCTAACCCTAATCCTGACCCTAACCCTAAACCTAACCCATACACTCACCCTCTCCCTACCCCTAATCCTATACCTAAACCTATCCCTAACCCTAACCCTCACCCTCACCCAAAACCTCAAAGTAACTCTAACTCTAAACCTAACAATAACACTAACCCTAACCATAACCATAACCCTCACCCTCAGCCTCATCCTCACCACAAACTTAACTCTAACCATAATACTAAAAATAACCCTAACCCTAACATTAACCTTAATCCTCACCCCCACCCTCACCCTCAGCCTAACCCTAAGCCAAACCCTAACCGTAACTCTAAAACTAACATTCACCATAACCCTAACCCTAAACCTAATCCTAAACCTAAACCTAAGCCAAACCCTAAACCTAAATCTAATCCTCAGCCTCACTCTCACCCTAAACCAAAACCTAACCCTAACCCCCAACCTAACCCTAAACCTAAGCCTAAACCTAACCATAACCATAACCCTCACTGTAACTCTAAAACTAACCCTAACCCTAACCTTAAACCTAACCCTAATCCTCAGGCTCAACCTCACCCTAAACCAAAACCTAACCCTAACCCTCACCCTAACCCTAAGCCTAACCCTAACCCTAACCCTCACACTCACCCTCACCCTAACCCTAAACATAAACCTAACCCTATCCCTAACCCCAACCCTCACAGTCAGCCTCAACCTAGCCCTCACCCTAACCCTAATCCTAAACCTAAACCTTATCCTTACCCTCACCATAACCCTAAACCTAACCCTCACCCTAACCCTAAAGCTAACCCTCTCCCTCATGCTCAGCCAAAGCCTACTCCTAAACCTAAACCTAAGCCTAAACCTAACCCTAACCCTCACCCTAACCCTTACCCTAACACTAAACTTAACTCTAACCCTAAACCTCACCCTTTCCCTAACCCTAACTCTAAACCTAACAGTGAACCTAAACCTCATCCTAACCTTAACCCTCACACACACCCTAACCCTTACCCTAATCCTAATCCGTTCACTAAGCTCAACACTCACCCACACCCTAACCCTAACTCTAACACTAACCCTAACCCTAATCCTCACCCTCAGCCTCACCCTAACCCTAACTCTAACCCTAAACCTAAACCTCACCCTAACCCTAACATTAAACCTAACGCCAAACCTCACCCTAAGCCTAATCCTAAAACTCACCCTCACACTAGCCCTCACACTAACCCTAATCCTAACCCTAACGCTCATCCAAACCCTCCCAATAACCCTAAACCTACCCTATCCCTAACCCTATCCCTAACCCTCAAAGTCTCCCTCATCCTCAGCCTAACCCTAAGCCTAAACCTAACCCACACCCTAACCCTCACACTCAACCTCACCCTAACCCTAATCCTAAACCTAACCCTATCCCTAAACCTCAAGCTAAACCTCAGCCTCACCCTAAACCTAACAATAACCCTAAACCTGAACCTCACCCTAACCCTCCCCCTAACCCTAACTCTAACCCTAAACCTCACCCTCACCCTAATCCTAACCCTAACCCTAAACCTCACCCTAAACCTCACCCTAACCCTAAAACTCACACTCACCCAAAACCTCAAAGTAACTCTAACCCTAACCCTAAAAATAACACTAACCCTAAACCTAATCCTAACCATAACCCTCACCCTCACCGAAAACTTAACCCTAACCATAACACTAACAATAACCCTAACCCTAACACTAACCCTAATCCTCACCCCCACCCTCACCCTCAGCCTAATCCTAAGCCAAACCGTAACCCTAACCCTAAAGCTAACCCTCACTGTAACCCTAACCTTAAACCTAACCCTAACCCTAAACCTATCCCAAACCTTAACCCTAAACCTAACCCTAATCCTCAGCCTCAACCTCACCCTAACCCTAACCCACACACTAACCCTAAGCCTAACCCTAAACCTAAAACTAACCCTCACACTCACCCTCACCCTAAACCTAATCCTAAACCTAACCCAAACCCTAACCCTAACCCTCACCCTAAGCCTCAACCTAGCCCTCACCCTAACCCTAAATCTAAACCTAACACTAAACCTAAACCTCATCCTAACCATAAACCTAACCCTCACACTCACCCTCACCAAAACCGTAGCCTTAACCCTAACAGTAACCCTAACCCTAGCCCTAACCCTCACCCTTACCATAACCCTCACCCTAACCCTAACGCTCACCCTAACACTTACCCTCACCCTAACACTAACTCTAACCCTAACACTAACCTTCACACTATCCCTAACCATCACCCTAACCGTAATCCTCAAACTAACCCTAACACTAATCCTCACCCTCAACCTAACCCTCACCCTAAACCTAACCCTCATCCTCACCCTAAACCTCAAAATAACCCTAAGACTAATCCTCAATCTAACCCTCACCCTCACCCTACCCCTAAACCTAACCCTCACTTTAACCCTAACCCTCACCCTAACCCTCACCCTAACCCTAACTCTACGCATAAACCTCACCCTAACCCTAACCCTCAGGCACACCCTCTCCATCACTGTAACCCTAAGCCTAACCCTAACCCTAATCCTAACCCTCACACTAACTCTAAGCCTTACCCTCACCCTAACCCTAACCCTCACCCTCACCCTCATCCTCAGCTTAAACCTAAGCCTAAGCTTAACCCTAACACTCACACTCACCCTAAACCTTAACCTAATCCTAATCCTAACCCTAAGCCTAAACCTCACCCTCACCCTAACCCTCACCCTAACCCTAAACCTAACCCTAATCCTCAGCCTCACCCTTACCCTAACTCAAACCCTAACCCTAACCCCCAGCCTAACCCTAAGCCTAACCCTAACCATCACACTCACCCTCACCCTAAACCTAATACTAAACATAATCTTATCCCTAACCCTAACCCTCACCCTAAGCCTCAACCTAGCCCACACCAAAATCCTAAATCTAACCCTAACCCTAAACCTAAACCACATCCTAAAGCTAAACATAAGCCTCACCCTCACCCTCACCGTAACCGTAGCCCTAACCCTAACAGTAACCCTAACTCTAGCCCTATTCCTCACAGTTACCATAAGCCTCACCCTAACCCTAACCCTCAACCTAACACTTAACCTCACCCTAACACTAACTCTAACCCTAAGACTAACCCTCACACTATCCCTAACCATCACTATAAACCTTATCCTCACCCTAACCCTAACCCTATCTCTCACCCTCAACCTAACCCTCACCCTAAACCTAACCGTCATACTCACCCTAAACCTCACAATAACCATAACACTAATCCTCAATCTAACCCTCACCCTCACCCTACCCCTAAACCTAACCCTCACCCTAACCCTAAACCTCACCCTAACCCTCACCCTAACCTTAACTCTACACCTAAACCTCACCCTAACCCTAACTCTAACACTAACCCTAACCCTAACTCTCACCCTCATCCTCACCCTAACCCTAAACCTCAACCTCACCCTAACCCTAACCCTAAACATAACGCTAAACCTCACCCTAACCCTAACTCTAACACTAACCCTAACCCTAACCCTCACCCTCAGCCTCACCCTAACCCTAAACCTCAACCTCACCCTAACCCTAACCCTAAACCTAACGCTAAACCTCACCCTAACCCTAACCCTAAAACTCACCCTCACCCTAGTCCTGATCCTAACCCTAATCCTAACCCTAACAATCATCCAAACCCTCCACATAACCCTAACACTAGCCCTCACACTAACCCTAAACCTCGAACTCACACTCACCCTCAGCCCAAACCTAAACCTAAACCTAAACCTCACCCTAACCCTCACAATCACCCTCAACCTAACCCTAATCCTAAACGTAACCCTATCCCTAAACCTCAACCTAAACTTCACCCTCACCTTAAAACTAACACTAACCCTAACCCTGAAACTCACCCTAACCTTCCCCCTAACCCTAACTCTAACCCTAAACCTCACCCTCACCCTAACCCTAACCTGAAACCTAAACCTTACCCTAACCCTAACCCTCACCCTCACCCAAAACCTCAAAGTAACTCTAACTCTAAACCTAAAAATAACATAACCCTAACCCTAACCCTAACCCTAAACATAACCCTCACCCTCAGCCTCACCCTCACCGCAAACTTAACTCTGACCATAACACTAACAATAACCCTAACGGTAACACTAACTCTAATCCTCACCTCGACCCTCAGCCTAACCCTAAGCCAAACCCTAACCCTAACCCTAAACCTAACTCTAACCCTAAACCTCACCCTCACCCTAAACCTAACTCTAAACCTAACCCTGACCCTAAACGTCATCCTAAACCTAACCCTCACACACACACTAACCCTTACCCTAATCCTAATGCTTTCACTAAGGCTAACCCTCACCCACACCCTAAACCTCACCCTAACCCTAACTCTAACACTAACCCTAACTCTAACCCTAAACCTCAGCCTCACCCTAACCCTAACCCTAAACCTAACGCTAAACCTCACCCTAACCCTAACCCTAAAACTCACCCTCACCCTAGCCCTCACCCTAACCCTAATCCTAACCCTAGCCCTCACCCTAAACCTAATCCTAACCCTAACGCTCATCCAAACCCTCCCCATAACCCTAAACCTGGCCCTAACCCTAACCCTCAAAATTTCCCTCACCCTCAGCCTAACCCTAAGCCTAAACCTAACCCTCACGCTAACCCTCACATTCAACCTCTCCCTAACCCTAATACTAAACCTAACCCTATCCCTGAACCTCAACCTAAACCTCCTCCTCACCCTAAACCGAACCCTAACCCTAACCCTGAACCTCATCCTAACTGTCCCCCTAACCCTACCTCTAACACTAATCCTCCCCCTCACACTAACTCTAATCCTAACCCTAAACCTCACCCTAAACCTCACCCTAACCCTAACCCTCACCCTCACCTAAAACTTCAAAGTAACTCTAACGCTAAACCTAACAATAACACTAACTCTAACCCTAACCCTAACCATAAACCTCACTCTCAGCCTCACCCACACCGTAAACGTAACCCTAACCATAACACTAACAATAATCCTAACCCTATCCCTAACCCTAACCCAACCCTAACCCTCACACTCACCGTCACCGTAAACTAAATCCTAAACCTAACCCTATCCCTAACAATAACCCTCACCCTAAGCCATAACCTAGCCCTCACCCTAACCCTAAATCTAACTCAAACCCTAAACCTAAAACTCTTCCTAAAACTAAACTTAACCCTCACCCTCACACTCACCGTAACCGTAGCCTTAACCCTAACAGTAACCCTAAATCTACACCTAACCCTCACCCTTACCATAACCCCCACCCTAACACTAACCCTCACCCTAACACTTATCCTCACCCTAACACTAACAATAACCCTAGCACTAACACTCACACTATCCCTAACCATCACCCTAAACCTAATCCTCACCCTAACCCTAACCCTAACCCTCACCCTCAACCTAACACTCACAATAAACCTATAAACCTAACCCTCATCCTCACCCTAAACCTCACAATAACTCTAACATTAATCCTCAATCTAACCCACACCCTCACCCTACCCCTAAACCTAACCCTCACCCTAACCCTAACTCTAAACCTAAACCTCACCCTAACCCTCTCCCTCACGCTCACCCTCTCCCTCAGTATAACCCTAGGCCGAACCCTAACCCTAACATTCACACTAACTCTAACCCTTACCCTCACCCTAACCCTCAACCTAACCCTAGCCCTCACGCTCACTGTAACCCTAACACTTACCCTCACCCTGACCCTAACCTTCACCATCACACGCACCCTCAGCTTAACCCTAAGCTTAAGCCCAACCCTAACCCTAACCCTCACCCTCACCCTAACACTCACCCTAACCCTAACTCTAACACTAAACCTAACCCTCATCCTCAGCCTCACCCTAACCCTAACTCTAACCCTAAACCTCACCCTCACCCTAACTCTAACCCTAAGCCTAACCCTAAATCTCACGCTCATCCTAGCCCTCAACCTAACCCTAATCCTTACCGTAATGCTCATCCTAACCCTCCCCTAACCCTAACCCTAACCCCCACCCTAATCCTCAACCACACCCTCACACTCAACCTAACCCTAAGCCTAACCCTGTCCCTAACACTAACCCTAACCTCACCGTAAACCTAACCGTATCCCTAACGCTAACCCTAACCCTAAACCTAAACCTAAACCTAACCCTAATCCTCAGCATCACCCTCACCCTAACCCAAACCCTAAACCTAATCCTCACCCTAACCCTAAGCCTAAACCTAACATAACCATAACCCTCACATTAACCCTCACCCTAACCCTAATCCTAAGCCTAACTTAACCCTAAAACTAAACCTCACCCTATCCCTAACTCTAACATTAACCCTAACCCTAACCCTCACCCTCAGCCTCACCCTAACCCTAACTCTATGCCTAACCCTAACACTAAACCTCACCCTAAGCCTAAGCCTAAACCTAACCCTCACCCTCACCCTCACCGTAACCGTAATCCTAACCCTAACCCTAAAAATAACCCTAACCCTATCCCTTTTCCTCACCCTAACCATAACCCTCACCCTAAGGCTAACCCTCAACATAACACTTACCCTCACTCTAACACTAACCCTAACCCTAACACTAACCCTCACACTAAACCTAACCCTCAACCTAATCCTAAACCTCACCCAAACACTAACCCAAACCCTCACCCTCACCGTAGCCCTCACCCTAACCCTGATTCTAACCCTCACCCTCACAATAAACCTAACCCTCATCCTCACACTAAACCTCACACTGACCGTAACCCTAATCCTCAATCTAACCCTCACCCTACCTCTAACCCTAACCCTTACCCTAACCCTAAACTGAACTTTAACCCTCACCCTTATCTTAACCTTCACCCTCAGCCTAAACCATACTTTACACTTAGCATCTTCCTCACCCTAAATCTCACCCTAACCCTAAACCTTATCCTAACCCTCACCCTCACCCTAAACCTAACCCTCATCCTCACACTAAACTTCACACTGACCCTAACCGTAATCCTCAATCTAACACTCACCCTACCTCTAACCCTAACCCTTACCATAACCCTAAACTGAACTTTAACCCTCACCCTTATCTTAACCTTCACCCTCAGCCTAAACCATACATTTACCCTTAGCATCTTCCTCACCCTAAACCTCACGCTAACCCTAAACTTCATCCTAAACCTCATCCTAACCATAAACCTAACCATCCCCCTAAACCTAGCCCTCACCCTCAACCTCAAGCTCAGCCTATCCCTAAGAATAAGCCTAAGCCTAAGCCTAACCCTCACCCTCACTGTAACTCTAACCCTAACCCAAACAATAAAACTAATCCTAAGCCTAAACCTAACCCTAACCCTAACCCTACCCTAATCCTCACACTCACCCTCACCCTGACCCTAACCCTAATCCTAACCCAACCCTCACCCTAATGCTAAACGTCACCCTTACAATAAACCTAACCCTCATCCTAACACTCACCCTGACCCTCACCCTAATACTAAACCACACCCTAAACCTAACCCTAACACTCACCCTCACCCAAGCCCTCACCCTAACACTAATTCTAACCCTAACCCTCACCCTAACCCTAACCCTCATCCTCAACCTAAACCTCACACTAACCATAACCCTAATCCTCAATCTAATCCTCACCCTAACCCAAAACCTAACCCTAACTCTAAACCTAAACCTCACCCTCACCCTCACCCTAACGTTAACCCTAACCCTAAACCTCACACTAACCCTAACCCTCACCCTCACCCTCAACTTCACCGTAACTCTAACCCTAACAATAACACTAACCCTAAACCTAACCATAACCCTATCCATAACCCTAAACCTCATTGTAAGCCTAACCCTTACACTAACACTAACCCTAACCCTAAACCTATCCCGAAACCTAAAACTAATCCTCAGCCTCACCCTCACCCTAACCAAACCCTAACCCTAAACCTCACCCTAACCCTAAGCCTAACCCTAACCCTAATCCTCACACTCACCCTCATCCTAAACCTTATCCTAAACCTAACCCTATCCCTAACCTTAACCCTTACCCTAACCCTCAACCTAGCCCCTACCCTAACCCTATTCCTAACCGTAAATCTCATCCTAACCCTCAGCCTAACCCTAAACTTAACCCTCACCCTAAACCTAAACCTATCGCTCACCCACATGCTGGGCCAATGCCTAAGCCAAAGTCTAACCCTAACCCTAACCCTAAGCTTCGGCCTAACCCTAAACTTAACACTAACTCTAACTCTAAACCTAAACTTCACCCTCATCCAAACCCTAACTCTAACCCTAATCCTAAACCTAAACCTCATCCTAAACCTAAAACTAAAAATAACTCTAACCCTAACCTTAATCCTACCCTAAATCTAACCCTAAAACTAAACCTAACCCTAACCCTAACCCTAACCTTAACCCAAACCCTAACCCTAACCCTAACCCTAACACTCACACTAACCCTAATCCTCACCCTAATACTAAACCACACCCTAAGCCTAACCCTAACACTCACCCTCACCCAAACCCTAACCCTAACCCTCACCCTAATCCTAATTTTAACCATAACCCTCACCCTAACCCTAAACTTAAGCAAACCCTAACTCTCACGCTAACACTAACCCTAACCCTCACCAAAACCCTAACATTCACCCTCACCCTCACTCTCAGCCTAACCCTAAGCCTAATCCTAAACTTAACTCTCACACTCACCATAACCCTTACCCTAATCTTAAACCTAAACCTAAGCCTAAGCCTCACCCTCACCCTAACCCTCACCCTAAACCTAACTCTAACACTAACCCTAAACATAAACCTCAATCTAAGCCTCACACTTACCCTAACTTTAATCCTAAACCTCACCCGAACACTAACCATAACTCTAACCCTAACCCTAACACTAAACCTCAAATTGACCCTAAACCTAACCCTCACCCTCACCTTAACCTTAACCCTAAGCCTAACCCTAACAATAACCCTCACCCTCACCGTAACACTAATCCTAACCCTAACCCTAACCCTAACCCTAAAACTCACACTCACCATAACTATAACCCTCATCCTAACCCTCACCCTAACCCTAACCCTAAACCTCACCCCAACACTAACCCTAACACTCACCCTCACCCTAACCCTAATCCTAACCCTAATCCTCATCCTAACCCTCACCCTAAATTTAACCCTAACCCTCACCCTCACCCTCAACCGAAACCTAAGCCTAACTCTCACCCTAACCCTATTCCTAACACTCCCCCTCACCCTAACCCTAAATCTAAACCTAACCCTCACCCTAACCCTAACCCTCACCCTCACCGTAACCCTAACCCTCAAGCTAACCCTCACCCTAACCATAACCCTAAACCTAAACCTTAATCTAACACTAACCCTAAACCTAACCCTCAACCTAAACCTCACCCTAACCCTAACTCTATCCCTAAATATCACCCTCACTCTTACCCTAACCTTACCCTTAAACCTAAACATAAACCTCAACTTAACCCTAACCGTAAACCTCACCCTCACCACAGCCCTCACCCTAACCCTAATCCTAACCCTCAAGCTAACCCTAACCCTCACCCTCACTGTAACCCTTACTCTAACCCTCACCCTAACCCGAAACTTAACCCGAACCTTAACTCTCACCCTAACTCTAACCCTAACCCTCACGCAAACCCTAATCCTCCTCCCTCACTCTCACTTTCAGCCTAAAACTAGGCCTAACCCTAACCTTAACCCTAAACCTCACACTAACCCTCACCATAACCCTAATCCTAATCCTAACACTAACCCTAAACCTCACCCTCACCTAACCCTCACCTTAAGCCTAACCCTAACATTAAGCCTAACACTAACCCTAACCCTAAACCTCATCATCACCCTAAACCTCACACTAACCCTAACACTAATCCTCAATCTAACCCTCACCTTCACCCTAACCCTAACCCGAAACATCACCCCAAACCTAACCCTCACCCTTACCATAACCCTCATCCTCAGCCTAACCCTCACCTTTATCCTTACCGTCACCCCCACCCTAAAACTCACCCTAACCCTACCCCTCACCCTGACCCTAATCCTACCCTTAAACCTCACTCTCACCCTGACCCTAACTCTAACCCTAACCCTAACACTAAACCTCACCCTAAACCTAACCCTAACCCTCACCCTCACCCTCACTGTAATCGTAACCCTAACCCTAACCCTAACAATAACCGTAACCATAACCCTAACCCTCACCCTAACCATAACCCTTACCCTAACCCTAACCCTCACCCTCAACCTCATGCTAAGCATAACCCTAAGACTAAGAGTAACCCTTACAATAACCCTCATCCTCACCCTAGCCCTCACCCTAACCCTAATCCTAATGCTAACCCTCAACCTAACCCTAACCCTAACCATCACCCTAACCCTAATCCTCACCCCCACCCGCACCCTCAGCCTAACCCTAAGCCTAAGGCTAACCTTAACCCTAACCCTTAACACTAAACCTAACCCTAACCCTAATCCTAACCCTAAAACTAATCCTAACCCTAAACCTCAACCTAACCCTCACGCTAACCTTAACCCTAACAGTAACCCAAAATCTCTAATCCTAATCCTAACCCTAATCCTAAACCTCACCCTAAGCCTCACCTTAACCCTAACCCTAACCCTAACAATCACCCTCACACTAGCCATCACCCTAACCCTAATCCTAAACCTAACTCTCATCCTAACCCTCCCCATAACCCTAACCCTAATCCTCACCCTAACCCTAACCCGCACCATCACCCTCCCGTCAGCCTAACACTAAGCCTAACCCTAAACTTAAATCTTTCCCTCACACTCACCCGAACCCTCACCCTCTCAATAATTCTAACCCTAACCCTAACCCTAACCCTAAACCTCACGCTCACCCTAACCCTAAACCTAACCCTCACCCTCACCCTATCCCTAACACTAACCCTAACAATAACCCTCCCCCTAAGCCTCCCCCTAACCCTATATCTAACCCTAAACCTCACCCTCACCCTAATCCTAACCCTAACCCTTAACCCCACCCTAACCCTAACCCTAACCCTCAACTGCACCCTCACCTTCACCATAACTCGTACCTTAACCCTAACAATAACACTAACCCTAACCCTAACCATCACCCTAACCCTAACTCTAACCATAAACCTCACCCTCACCCTAACCCTAACTCTAACCCTAACCCTAACACTAAACCTCACCCTAAACTTAAACCTAACCCTCACCCTCACCGTAATCGTAACCCTAACCCTAACCCTAACAATAACCGTAACCGTAACCCTAACCCTTACCCTAACAATAATCCTCACCCTAACATTAACCCTCACCCTAACACTTACACTCATCCTAACACTAACCCTAAACCTAACACTAACCCTCGCACTAACCCTAACACTCACTCTAATCCTAAACCCCACCCTAAACCTAACACTAACTCTAACACACACCCTCACCCTAGCCCTCACCCTAACCCTAATCCTAACACTCACCATCACCCTAACCATAATCGTAACCCTAACCCTCAACCTAACCCTAACCCTCACCCTCACCGTAACCCTAACCCTCATCCTAACCCTAACCCAAACCCTAATCCTAACTCTAAACCTCACCCTAACCCTAACCCTAAACGTCACGCTCACCCTAGCACTCACCCTAATACTAATCCTAACTCTAACCCTCAACCTAACCCTAAAATTAATCGAAACCTAACTCTCACCCTAAACCTAACCCTAACCCTCACACTCACCCTCACTCTCAGCCTAACCCTAAGCCTAAGCCTAACCCTAACTCTAACCCTCACACTCAGCCTAACACTTACCCTAATCATAATCCTAACCCTAAGCCTAACCCTCACCCTCATCCTAACCCTCACCTTAACCCTAACTCTAACACTAACCCTAAACCTAACCCTCACCCTCAGCCTCAACCTTACCCTAACTATAACCCTAAACCTCAAGCTCACCCTAAACCTAACCCTAAACCTAACCTTCAACCTCACCGTATCCCTAACACTAAACCTCACCCTCACCCTAGCCCTCACCCTAACACTAATCTTAACCCTAACATTCATCCTAAACCTCCCCATAAACCTAAACCTAACTCTCACCCTAACCCTAACCCTCAACCTAACCCTCACTCTCAGCCTAAACTTAATCCTAACCCTAAACCTAACCCTAACCCTCAGACTCACCCTAACCCTAAACCTAATCTTAATCCTAACCCCAACCCTAAAGCTCACCCTCACTCTAACCCTCAACTAACCCTAAACCTAACACTAACACTAACCCTAAACCTAACCCTCACCCTCAGCCTCACCCTTAACATAACTGTAACCCTAAAATTCACCCTCACCCTAACTCTAACCCTAACCCTAACCCTAAACCTCAACCGAAACCTAACCCTAAACCTCACCCTCACCCTAGCCCTTAACTTAACCCTAATCCTAACCCTAACCCTCATCCTAACCCTCCCCCTAACCCTAACCCTAACACTCAACTTAACCCTAACCGTCACCCTCAACATCAACCTCAGCATATCCTTAAACCTAAACCTAAACCTAACCCTAACACACAAACTCACCCTCGACCTATCCCTAATCCTATCCCTAACCCTAACCCTAACCCAAACCCTCCCGCTAACTCTCACTCTAAAGCTAACCCTAACACCAACCCTAACCCTCACCCTAAGCTTAATTCTAATCCTAAACTTCACCCTCACACTAACACTAACTCTAACCCTAACCCAAACCCTAACCCTCACCTTAAACCTAACCCTCACCCTCACCCTCAATCTCACCGTAACTATAACCCTAACCCTAACAATAACACTAAGCCTAACAATAACCATAACCATAACCCTCACCCTCAGCCTCACCCTCACCGCAAACTTATCCCTAACCATAACACTCACAATAACCCTAACCCTAACCCTAATCCTAATCCTCACCACCACCCCCAACCTCACCATCAGCCTAAGCCTAACCCTAACGTTAACCCTAGCCCTCACCGTAACCCTAACCCTAACCCTAACAATAACCCTAACCCTACCCCTAATCCTAACCCTCACCCTCACCCTAACCCTCACCCTTACTGTAACCCTAAACCTCACCCTAACCATCACTCTAACCCTAAACCTAAACCTCACCCTAACACTAACCCTAAACCTCACCCTCACCCTAGTCCTCAACCTAACCCAAATCTTAACTCTAATCCTCATCCTAACCCTCACCCTAACCCTCACACTAACCCTAAAATTAACCTGAACCCTAACTCTAACCCTAAAGCTAGCCCTAACCCTCAGCCTAACCCTAAAGCTCACCCTCTCCCTCACCCTCAGTGTAATGCTTAGCCTAAGCCTAACCCTATCTTTAACACTCAAACACACTCCAATACTTACCCAAACCCTAATCCTAATCCTAATCCTAAACTTCACCCTCAGCCTCACCTTAACCCTAAGTCTAAGCCTAATCCTCACCCTCACCCTAACCCTAACCCTAAACCTAACCCAAAACCTCACCCTAACCCTAAACCTAAACCTCATCCTCACCCTAACCCTCACCCTAAACCTAATCCTAACCCTAATCCTCATCCTAACCCTCACCCTAACACTAACCCTAACCCTCACCCTCAACCTCACCCTAAATCTAACCCTAAACCTAACACTCAACCTAACCCTAACCCTAACCCTAACCCTCAACCTAACCCTAACCCTCACCCTCAATTTAACCCTTACCCTCACCCTCACCCTAACCCTAAACTTAAACTGAAACCAAACTCTCACCTTAACCCTAACCTTCAAACTTACCCTCACCTTCAGCCTAACACTAAGCCTAAGCCTAACCCTATGCCTAACCCTCACACTCACCCTAACCATAATGCTAATCCTAATCCTAACACTAACCCTAAACCTCACCCTCACCTTAACCCTCACCTTAAGCCTAACCCTAACATTAATCCTAAACCTAAATCTAACCCTAAACCTCATCCTCACCCAAAATCTCACACTAACCCTCACACTAATCCTCAATCTAATCCTCACCCTCACCTTCACCCTAGCCCTCACCCTAACACTAACACTCATCCTCACCCTAAACCTCACACTAAACCTAACACTAATCCTCAATCTAACCCTCACCCTCACCCTAACCCTAACCCTAAACATCACCCTAAACGTAACCCTCACCCTTACCATAACCCTCATCCTCAGCCTAACCCTCACCTTTAGACTTACCGTCACCCCCACCCTAACCCTCACCCTAACCCTACCCCTCACCCTGACCCTAACCCTACACCTAAACCTCAACCTCACACTAACCCTAATTCTAACCCTAACCCTAACACTAAACCTCATGCTATCCCTAACCCTAACCCTCACCCTCAACCTCATGCTAACCCTAACCCTAAGCCTAAGCCTAACCATTAACCTAACCCTCACCCTCAACCTAGCCCTCAACCTAACCCTAATGCTAACCCAATCCCTCATCCTAACACTCACCCTAACCCTAACCCTAACCATCACCCTAACCCTAATACTCACCCCCACCCTCACCCTCAGCCTAACACAATGCCTAAGCCTAACCCTAACCCTAAACCTCACACTGACCCTCAGCCTACCCCTAATCCTAACCCTAACCCTATCCCTAAACCTCAACCTAACCCTCACCATAACCTTAACCCTAACACTAACCCTAACATTAACGCTCGACCTAATGCTCCAAGTAACTCTAAATCTAACCCTAAACCTCACCTCACTCTAACGCTAATACTAAAACTAACCCTAAACCTAACCCTAAACCTCACCCTCACCCTCACCCTCACACTCACCATTACTCTAACCCTAACTCTAACAATAACACGAATCCTAACCCTAAACCTAACCCTAACCCTAACCCTAATCCTAACAATCACCCTCACCCTAACCATAATCTTAACCCTAACCCTCATCCTAACCCTAATGCAAAACCTACCCCTAACCCTAAACATTACCCTAACACTAACCCTAATCCTCACCCCCACCCTAGCCCTCACCCTAACACTAATCCTTACCTTATCCCTCACCCTAACCCTAACTTGAACAGAACCCTCACTCTCACCCTAACCCTAACATTAACCCTCAATCTAACCCTAACCCTCACCCTCACCATGAATCTCAGCCTAACCCTAAGCCTAATTCTAAACCTAAACCTAAACCTAAACCTCACACTCACTCTAACCCTTACCCTAATCCTAAACCTATCGTTAAGCCTAAACCTAACCCTCAACCTCAGCCTCACCCTTACCCTAACTCTAACCCTCAACCTCAGCCTCACCCTTACCCTAACTCTAACCCTAAACCTCACCCTCACCCTAAACCTAACTCTAACCCTAACCCTAACACTAAACCTCACCCTTACCCTAACCCTAAACCTCAATCTCTCTGTAACCCCAACCCTAACCCTAACCCTAACAATAAAACTCACCCTCACCATAACACTAATTCTAACCCTAACCGTCACCCTAACCCTAACCCTCACCCTCACCGTAACACTAACCCCCATCCCAACCCTCACCCTAACCCTAATACTAAACCTAAACCTTACCGTAACACTAAACGTAACCCTCACCCACACCCTAGCCCTCACCCTAATGCTAATCCTCACACTAACCCTAAATTTAACCGATCCTTTTCTCTCACCCTAACCCTAAACCTAACCCTAACTCTAACCATAACCCTCACCCTGACCCTCACTCTCAGCCTAACCCTAAGCCTAAGCCTAACCCTAAACCTAACCTTTACACTCATCCTTAACTTACCCTAATCCTAATCCGAACTCTAGGCCTAATCCTCACCCTCACCCTAACCCTCACCCTAATTCTAACTGTAACACTAACCCTAACACTAACCCTGAACTTCAGCCTCAACCTTACCATAAATCTAACCCTAAACCTCACCCTCACCCTCACCCTAACCCTAACCCTAAACCTCACCTTAACCCTAACCCTAAACCTCACCCTCACCCTAACCCTAATCTTAACCCTAAACCTCATCCTAAACATCCCCATAACCATAACCCTAACCCTCACCCTAACCCTAACCCTCACCCTCACCCTCAGCCTAACCTTAAGCCTAAACCTAAACTTAAACCTAACCCTCACACTCACCCTAACACTAAACGTAATCCTAACCATAATTCTAACCCTCACCCTCACCCTAACCCTGACCCTAACCCTCACCCTAACCCTGACTCTAACCCTAACTCAAACCCTAAACCTAACCCTCACCCTATCCCTCACCCTAACCCTAAAGCTAAACCTAAGCCTAAACCTAACCCTAAACCTCATCCTCACCCTAGCCCTTACCTTAACCCTAATCCTAAACCTGACACTCATCTTAACCCTGCCACTAAACCTAACCCTAACCCTCACCCTAACCCTAAACCTCACCCTCAACCTCACCCTCAGCCTCACCCTAAGCCTAACCCTAAACTTAACCCTAAAACACACACTCACCCTCACCCTAACAATAATCCTATCCATAACCCTAACCCTAACCCATACCCTTCCCCTAACCCTAACCCTAACACTAAACCTAAACCTAACCCTCACCCTAAACCTAGCTCTAACCCTAAACTTCACCCTCACCCTAACACTAACTCTAACCCTAAACCTCAACATAACCGTAACCCTAACCCTCACCTTCAACCTCACTGTAACCCTAACCCTAACTCTAATAATAACCTTAACCCTAACTCTAATCCGAACCCTCACCCTCAACCTAACCCTAATCCTAACACTAACCCTCACCCTAACCCTAACTCTCACCCTTAATGTAACCCTAACACTCACACTAGTCCTCACCCTAACCCTAATCCTAACCCTAATACTCATCCTAAGCCTCACACTAACCCTAAATTTAAACCTCATCCTAACCCTAAGCCTAACCAACAACCTAACCCTAAACCTCACCCTCAATGTAACCCCAACCTTCACCCTAACCCAAAAATTAACCTGAACCCTAACTCTCACCCTAACCCTAACCCTAACCCTCACCCTAAACCTAACACTCACCCTCACCCTCAGTGTATCCCTAAGCCTAACCCTAACCAAAATCCTAACACTCACACTCAACCTAATCCTTACAGTAATCCTAATCCTAACCCTAATCATAAACCTCACCCTAAGCCTCACCTTAACCCTAAGTCTAACCCTAAACCTCACCCTCACCCTAACACTAACCCTAACCCTTACCCTCACCCTAACCCTACCCCTAACCCTATATCTAACACTAAACCTCACCCTCACCCTAAACATAACCCTAACCCTAAATCCCACCCTAACCCTAAAACTAACTCTCACCCGAACCCTCACCCTCACCGAAACTCACACCCTAACCCTAACAATAACACTAACCCTAAACCTAACAATTACCTTAACCCTAATCCTCACAACCACCATCACCCTCAGCCTAACCCTAAGCTTAAGCCTCACCCTAACCCTCATACTCATGTTCACCCTAACTCTAATCCTAACCGTAAACCTATCCCTAAACCTCAAACTAACCCTCACCCTGACCCTAACACTGACACTAACCCTAGCCTTAAACCTCACCCTAACCCTCCCCCAAAACCTAACTCTAACCCTAAAACTCACCCTCACCCTAACAATAACCCGAACCCTAATCCTCACCCCCAGCCTCACCCTAATCCTAACCCTCACCCTAGCCCTCACTCTAACCCTAATTCTAACCCTCATCCTCACCCTAACCCTAACCTTCATCTTCACACTAAACGTAACACAAACCCTAACCAGAAACCTAAACCTCAATCGAACCCTCACCATAACGCTAACCCTAACCCTAAACCTAACCCTAAACCTCACCCTAATCCTAACCCTAAACCTCACCCTAACCCTCAACCTAACCTAACCCTCATCCTCACACTGAACTTAACCCGAACACTAACCCTCACCCTAAACCTAACCCTAACACTCACCCTTACCCTAACCCTCACCCTCACCTTCAGCCTAACACTAACCCTCACCATAACCCTAAATCTAACCCTCACACTCACACTAAACCTAACCCTAATCCTAACCATAATTCTAACCCTAAACCTCCCCCTCACCCTAACCCTCACCTTAAACCTAACCCTAACATTAATCCTAAACCTAACCCTAACCCTAAACCTCATCCTCATCCTAAACCTCACACTAACCCTAACACTAATCCTCAATCTAACCCTCACCCTAACCCTAACCCTAACCCTCACCCTGACCCTAAGCCTACCCTTAAACCTCACCCTCAACCTAACCCTAACTCTAACCCTAACCATAACACTAAACCTCACCCTATCCCTAACAATAATCCTCACACTCAACTTTATGCTCAGCCTAACACTAAGCCTAACACTAACCCTAAAACTAACCCACACCAGCACTCACACCGTCACTGAAACTCGAACCCTAACCCTAACAATAACACTAACCCTAACTCCAACCATCACCCTCACCCTAATCCTCACCCCCACCCTCACCCTCAGCCTAATCCTAAGCCTAAGCCTCACCCTAACACTCATACTCATGCTCACCCTAACTCTAATCCTAACCCTAAACCTATCCCTAAACCTCAACCTAACCCTCACACTCACCCTAACCCTAACACTAACCCTAACCCTAAACGTCACCCTAACCCTCCCCCTAAACTAACTCTAACCCTAAACCACACCCTCACCCTCACCCTAACCCTAACCCTAACTATAATCCTAAACTTCACCCTAAACCTAACCCTGACCCTCAACCTTAACCTCACTGTAACTCTAACCCTAACACTAACAATAACACTAACCCTAAACCTAATCCTAAACCTAAACATAACCCTCACCCTCAGCCTCACCCTCACCCCAAACTTAACACTAACCATAACACTAACAATAACCCTAACCCTAACCCTAACCCTAATCCTCACTCCCACCTCATCCTTAGCGTAACCCTAACCCTAACCCTAACCCTAACCCTCAAGGTAACCCTAACCATAACATTAACACTAACACTAATCCTAAACCTAATTTAAACACTAAACCTAAACCTAAACCTAACCCTAATCCTCAGCCTCACCCTAACCCTAATCCAAACCCTAATAATATCCCTCACCCTAACCCTAAGCCTCACCCTAACCCTAACCCTAACACTCACACTCACCCTCACCCTAACCCAAATCCTAAACCTAAACCTATCCCTAAACCTCACCCTAACCATCACCCTAGTCCTCACCCTAAACCTAATCCTAACCCTAAACCTCATACTAAAACTCACCCTAACCCTAACCCTCACCCTAAACCTAACCCTAACCCTGACCCTCATGCTCGGCCTCAGCCTAAGCCTAAGCCTAACCCTAACCCTAACCCTCATCCTATCCATAACCCTAACACTATCCCTAACTCTAACCCTAAACCTCACCCTCACCCTAACCCTAACTCTAACCCTAACCCTAAACCTAAACCTCATCCTAAACCTAACCCTAACTCTCACTGTAACAGTAACCCTAACCCTTACCCTAACAATAACCCTAACCCTAAACCTCACCTCAACCATTACCCTCACCCTAACTCTCACCATCACTCTAACATTTACCCTCACCCTAACACTAACCCTAACGTAACACTAATGCTCACACTAACTCTAACCATCACCCTAACCCTAAACCTTACCCTAACACTAACCCTATCCCTCACCCTCACCCTAGACCTCACCCTAAACCTAATCCTCATCCTCACCCTAAACCTCACACTAACCCTAACACTAATCCTCAATCTAACCCTCACCCTCAACCTGACCCTAAACCTAACCCTCACCCTAACCCTAACCCTCACTCTTAACGTAACCCTCACCCTCAGCCTAACCCTCAACTTTACCCTTACCATCACCCCCACGCTAAAACCCACCCTAACCCTAACATTCACCCTCGCCCTAACTCTACCCCTAAACCTCACCCTCACCCTAATCCTAACTCTAACCTTAAACCAAACACTAAATCTCACCTTAACCCTAAGCCTAACCCTCACCCTCACCCTCACCGTAAACGTAACCCTAACACTAACCCTAACAATAAACCTAAACCTAACTCTAAACCTCACCCTAACCATAACCCTCACCCTAACATTAACCCTCACCCTAACACTTACCCTCACCTAACACTAACCCTAACCCAACCCTAACCCTCACACTAACCCTAACCCTCACCCTAATCCTAAATCTCACCCTAACCCTAACCCTATCTCTAACCCTCACCCTCACCCTAGCCTTCACCCTACCCCTAATTCTAACCCTCACCCTCATCCTAACCCTAACCCTCATCCTCACCCTAAACCTCACACTAACCCTAAACCTAACCCTAATGTTCAATCAAAACCTCACCCTAACCCTAATCCTAATCCTAAATCTAATGCTAACCCTCACCTTTAACTTAATCCTCACCCTCAGCCTAAACCTCAGCTTTACCCTTACCATCATACTCACCCTAACCCTAAACCTCATCCTAACCCTCACCCTAACCGTAAACGTAACCATCACCCTAACCCTAACCCTCACCCTCAACCTCATGCTCAGCCGAAACCTAAGCCTAAGCCTAACCCTTATCCTTACCCACGCCCTCATCTTAGCCCTCCCCCTAACAATAATCCTAACCCTATCCCTCATTATAATCCTCACCCTAACGCTAACGCTAACCATCACCCTAACCCTAACACTCACACCCACCCTCACCCTCAGCATAACCCTAACCCTAAGCCTAAGCCTAACCCTAACCCTCACATACCCTATCGCTAATCCTAATCCTAACCCTAACCCTAACCCTAAACCTCAACCTAACCCTCACCCTAACCTTAACCCTAATAATAACCCTAACCCTAACACTTGACCTAATCCTCCCCCTAAACCTAAATATAATCCTAAAACTCACCCTCACCCTAACCCAAATACTAACACTAAACCCCACCCTAACCCTAACACTCATGCTCAATGTAACCCTAACCCATGTCCTAACCCTCACCCTAACCCTAACCCTAAACCTCACCAAAACACTAATCCCAAACCTCACCCTCAACCAAGCCCTCAGCCGAACCCTAATCCTAACCCTAACCCTGACCCTAACACTAACCCTAACCCTCATCCTAATCCTAAGCCTAACCCTAACCCTCACTGTAACCCTAAACCTAACCTTCACCCTAAACCTAAACTTAACCTGAACCCAAACTCTCACCCTAAACCTACTCCTAACTCTCACCCTAACCCTAACCTTCACCCTCACCCTCACCCTAAGCGTAAACCTAAGCCTAAACCTAATCCTAACCCTAAACCTCACACTCACCCCAACACTTACCCTAATCAAAATCCTAACACAAAACCTTCCTCTCACCCTCACACTAATCCTCACTGTAACCCTCTCTAACACTAACCCTAACCATCACCCTAACCCTCAGCCTCACCCTAACCCTAACCATAAACCTAACCAAAAATCTCACCCTAACCCTAACCCTAAACCTCACCCTCAACCTAGCCCTCACCCTAACCCTAATCCTAACCCTAAACCTCATTCTAACCCTCACCCTAACACTAACACTAACCATCACCCTCACCCTCACCTTAAGACTAACACTAACGCTAACCCTAACCCTCAAACTAACCCTAACCCTCACCCTCACTGTAACCCTTACCCTAAGCATCACCCTAACCCTCACCCTCACTGTAACCCTTACCCTAACTATCACCCTAACCCTAACCCTAACACTCACCCAAACCATAAACCTCAACCTCACCCTCACCTTCAGCCTAACACTAAGCCTAACCCTAACCCTCACACTCACCCTAACCCTAACTCTAATCCTAGTCCTAACACTAACCCTAAACCTCACCCTTACCTTAACCCTCACCTAATGCCTAACCCTAACATTAAAACTAACCCTAAACCTAAACCTAAATCTTAACCTCACCCTAAACCTCACACTAACCCTAACACTAATCCTCCATCTAACCCTCACCCTCAATCTCAACCTAGCCCTCACCCTAACCCTAACCCTCATCCTCACCCTAAACCTCACAGTAATCCTAACACTAATCCTGAATCTAACCTTCACCCTCATCCTAAACCTAACACTAACCGTCACCCTTAAACAAACCCTCACCCTTATCATAACCCTCACCCTCAGCCTAAACCTCACCTTTACCCTTACCGTCACCCCCACACTTACCCTCACCCTAACCCTACACCTCACCCTGACCCTAATCCAACCCCTAAACCTCACCCTCACCCTAACCCTAAATCTAACCCTACCCCTAACACTAAACCTCACCCTATCCCTAACCCCAACCCTCACCCTCAACCTCATGCTCAACCTAACCCTAAGCCTAAGCCTAAACCTTTCCCTAACCCTCACCCTCACCCTAGCCCTCACCCTAATCCTAATCCTAACGCTAAACCTCATCCTAACCCTCACCCTAACCCTAAACCTAACCATCAACCTAAACCTAATCCTCACCCCCACCCTAACCCTCATCCTAACCCTCACCCTAACCCTAAGCCTAACCATCAACCTAACCCTAATCCTCACCCCCACCCTCACCCTCAGCCTAAACCTAAGCCTAAGCCTAACCTTAACCCTAAACCTCACCCTCACCCTCACCCTAACTCTAATCCTAACCCTAAACCTAACCTAAACATCAACCTAAACCTCACCTTAACCTTAACCCTAACACTAACCCTAAAATTAACGCTCCACCTAACCCTCCAACTAACCCTAAATCGAACCCTAAACATAACCCTCACCCTAACTCTAATGCTATCCCTAACCCTAAACCTCACCCTAAAGCTAACCCTAACGCTCACCCTCACCCTCACCCTCATCCTCACCATAACTCTAACTCTAACCCTAACAATAACACTAATCCTAACCCTGAACATAACCCTAACCCTAACCCTAATACTAATATTCACCCTCACCGTAACCATAATCTTAACCCTAACCCTCATCCTAATCCCTAACCCAAACCCTAACCCTAACCCTAAACTTTACCCTAACACTAACCCTGAACCTCACCCTCACCCTAGCCCTCACCCTTACCATAACCCTAACCCTAACCCTAAACTTAAGCGAAACCTAACACTCACCCTAACCCTAACCCTAACCCTCAACTTAACCCTAACCCTCACCCTCACCATCACTCTCAGCCTAACCCTAAGCCTAAGCCTAAGCCTAAGCCTAACCCTCACACTCACCCTAACACTTACACTAATCCTAATCCTAAACTTATGCCTAACCCTCACCCTCACCCCCACCCTAACCCTCACTCTAAACCTAACTCTAACACTAACCCTAAACCCAACACTCAACCTCAGCCTCACCCTTACCCTAAATCTAAACTTAAACCTCACCCTCACCCTAACCCTAACTCTAACACTAAACCTCGCCCTAACCCTAACCCTAACCCTCACCCACACTGTAATCATAAATCTAACCCTAACCCTAACAATAACCTTCAGCCTCACCGTAACCCTAATCCTAACCCTAACCCTCACCCTAACCCTAACCCTCACCCTCACCGTAACCCTAACCCTCACCCTAAACCTCACGCTAAATCTAACCCTAAACCTCACCCTAACCCTAACCCTAACTCTCACCCTCACCCTAGCCCTCACCTTAACCCTGATCCTAACCCTAATCCTCATCCTAACCCTCACCCTAACCCTAACCCTAACACTCACCCTAATCTTAAGCCCAACCCAAACCCTCAACTTAACCCTAACCCTCACCCTCACTGTAACCCTAACCCTAACCTTCACCCTAACCATAAACTTAACCCAAACCCTAACTCATACCCTAACCCTACACCTAACTCTCACTCTAACCCTAAACATCACCCGCACCCTCACCCTAAGCCTAACCCTAAGCCTAACCTTAACCTGTATCCTAACACTCACACTAACCCTAACCCTTTCCGTAATCCTAATCTAACACTAAGCCTTACCCTCACCCTCACCCTAACCCTCACCGTAACGCTAACTCTAAGATTAACCCTAACCCTAACCCTCACCCTCAGTCTCACCCTAACCCTAAATCTAACCCCAAACCTCAGCCTCACCCTAATCCTAAATCTAAACCTAACCCTAAACCTCAAACTACCCCTAACCCTAACCTCACCCTCACCCTAGCCCTCACCCTAACCCTAATCCTAACGCTAACCTTCATCCTAACCCTCTCCCTAACACTAACCCTAACCCTAACCCTCGACCTAACCCTAATCCTCACCCTCACTGTAACCCTTATCCTAACCCTCACCCTAACCCTAAACTTAACCCGAACACTAACTCTCACCCTAACCCTAACCCTAAAACTCACCATAACCCTAACCCTCACGCTCACCCTCACCTTCAGCCTAACACTAAGCCTAACCCTAACCCTAACCCTCACACGTACCCTAACCCTACCCCTAATCCTAATCCTAACACTAACTATAAATCTCACCCTCACCCTAACCCTCACTTTAAACCTAACCCTAACATTAATCCTAACACTAACCCTAAGCCTAAAACTCATCCTCACACTAAACCTCACACTAACCCTAGAACTAATCCTCAATCTAACCCTCACCCTCACCCTCAGCTTCAGCCTAACATTAAGCCTTACACTAACCCTAACCGTAATCCTCACATTCACCCTAACCCTAACCCTAATCCTAATCCTAGCACTAACCCTAAACCTCAGCCTCACACTAACCCTCACCTTAAGCCTAACCCTAACATTAATCCTAACCCTAATCCTAACCCTAAACCTCAACCTCACCCTAAACCTCACACTAACCCTAACACTAATCCTCAATCTACCCCTTACCCTCACCTTCACCTTAGCCCTCACCCTACCCTAACATTCATCCTCACCCTAAATCTCACACTAACCCTCAAACTAATCCTCAAACTAACCCTCACACTCAACTTAACCCTAACCCTAACCCTCAGCCTAAACATAACCCTCACCCTTACCATAACCCTCAAACTCATCCTAACCCTCACCTTTACCCTTACCATCACCCCCACCCTAAACCTCAACCTAACCCTACCCCTCACCCTGACACTAACCCTACCCCTAAACATCACCCTCAACCTAACCCTAACTCTAAACCTAACCCTAGCACTATACCTCACCCTATCCCTAACCCTAAAACTCATCATAACCCTAACACTCACCCTCACCCTCACTAAGCCTAATACTCACCCTCAACCTCATGCTCAGACTAAACCTAAGCCTAAGCCTAACCCTTACCCTAAACCTCACCCTTACCCTAGCCCTCACCCTAAGCCTAATCCTAATCCTAACCCTCATCCTAACACTCACCCTAACCCTAACCATCAGCCTAACC
Source organism: Dipodomys merriami (assembly GCF_024711535.1). Taxonomy (NCBI): domain Eukaryota; kingdom Metazoa; phylum Chordata; class Mammalia; order Rodentia; family Heteromyidae; genus Dipodomys; species Dipodomys merriami. The sequence goes on from NW_027206346.1 coordinate 5,303,412, forward strand.
TTAATCCTCACCCCCACCCTCACCCACAGCCTAGCCCTATGCCTAACCCTAACCCTCACACTCACCCTAACACCCTAATCCTAACCCTAACACTAAGCCTTACCCTCACCCTCAGCTTAACCCTCACTGTAACCCTAACTCTAACCCTAACCCTAACCCTAATGCTCACCCTCAGCCTCACCCAAAGCCTAACTCTTACCCTAAAACTCACCCTCACCATACCCCTAACCCTAAACCTCACACTCACCCTAGCCCTCACCCTAACCCTAATCCTAACCCTAATCCTCATCCTAACCCTCAGCCGAACACTAACCCTAACCCTAACTCTCAACCTAACCCTAAACATCACCCTCACTGTAAACCTTACCCTAACCCTCAACCTAACCCTAAACTTAAACTGAACCCTAACTCTCACCCTAACCCTAACCCTAACACTCACCCTAATCCTAACCCTCACACTCACCCTCAATTTCAGCCTAAAACTAAGCCTAAACCTAACCCTATCCTAACCCTCACACTCACCCTAACACTAACCCTAACCCTAATCCTAACACTAACCCTAAACCTCACCCTCACCCTAACCCTCAACTTAAGCCTAACCCTAACATTAATCGTAACCCTAAACCTAACCCTAAACCTCATCCTCACCCTAAACCTCACACTAACCCTAACACTAATCCTCAATCTAACCCTCACCCTCACCCTCACCCTAGCCCTCACGCTAACCCTAACACTCATTCTCATCCTAAACCTCATACTAACCCTAACCCTAACCCTAAACCTAACCCTCACCCTTACCATAACCCTCACCCTCAGCCTAACCCTCACCTTTACCCTTGCCGTCACCCCCACCCTAACCCTCACACTTACCCTACCCCTCACCCTGACCCTAACCCTACCCCTAAACCTCACACTCAACCAAACCCCAACTCTAACCCTAACCCTAACCCTCACCCTCAACTTCATACTCAGACTAACCCTAAGCCTAACCCTAAACCTAACCCACACACTCACCCTAACCCTTACCTTAATCCTAATTCTAACACTAAGCCTTACCCTCACCCTCACCCTAACCCTCACCATAACCCTAAATCTAACACTAACCCTAACCCTAACCCTCATCCTCACCCTAATCCTAACTCTAGCCCTAAACCTCACACTCACCCGCACCATCACCCTCACCGTAATTCTAAATCTAACCCTCACCCTAACCCTAAACCTCACCCTAACCCTAACCATAACCCTAAGCCTCACCCTCACAATAACTCTAACCCTAACCCTAACCCTAACTGTAAACCTCACCCTAACTATAAACCTAACCCTAAGCTAACCCTAACCCTCCCCCAAATCCTATATCTGAACCAAAACCTCACCCTCACCGTGACCCTAACTCTAAACCTAACCGTAACCCTCCCCCTAACCCTATATCTAACCCTAAACCTCACACTGACCCTAACCCTAACCCTAACCCTAACCCTCACCCGCACCCTCACCTTCACTGTAACTCGAACCCTACCCCTAACAATACCACTAAACCTAACCTTAACCATCACCCTAACCCTAATCCTCACCCCCACCCTCACCCTCAGCCTAACCATAAGCCTAAGCCTAAGCCTCACCCTTACCATCACACTTATGCTCACCCTAAACCTAATCCTAACCCTAACCCTATCCCTAAACCTCAGCCTAACCCTCACCCACACCCTAACCCTAACACTAACCCTTACCCTAAACCTCACCCTAACCCTCCCCCTAACTCTAACCATAAACCTCACCCGAACCCTAACCCGAATCCTAACCCTAACCCTAAACCTCACCCTAAACCTAACCCTCACTCTCAACATCAACCTCACTGTAACTCTAAACCTAACCCTAACAATAACACTAACCCTAACCCTAATCCTAACCCTAAACATAACCCTCACCCTGAGCCTCACCCTCACTGCAAACTTAACCCTAAACATAACACTAAAAATAACCCTAACCGTAAACCTAAACCTAATCCTCACACCCACCCTCACATTCAGCCTAACCCTAACCCTAACCCTAACCCTAACATTAACCCTCAAGGTAACCCTAACCCTAACCCTAAACCTCACACTCAACATCACCGTAAACCAAATCCTAAAACTATACCTATCCCTAAACCTCACTCTAAACCTCACCCTAGTCCTCACCCTAAACCTAATCCTAACCCTAAACCTCATCCTAAATCTCACACTAACCCTAACCCACACCCTCACCCTAACCGTAAATGTAACACTAACCCTAACACTAACAATAACGCGAACCCTAACCCTAAAACTCACCCTAACCATAACCCTCACCCTAACATTAAACCTCACCCTAACACTTACCCTCACCCTCACACTAACCCTAACCCTAACCCTAACCTTCACACTAACCCTAACCATCACCCTAATCCTAAACCTCACCCTAAACCTAACCCTAACTTTTACCCTCACCCTCACCCTAGCCCTCACACTAACCCTAATTCTAACCCTCACCCTCAACCTAACCCTAACCCTCATCCTCACCATAAACCTCACACTAACCCTAACCCTAACCCTAATGCTCAATCAAACCCTCACACTAACACTAACCCTAAACCTAAACCTAAACCTAATCCGAACCCTCACCCTTATCTTAATCTTCAACCTCAGCCTAAACCTCAACTTCACCCTTACCATAATCCTCACCCTAATCCTAAACCTCATCATGATCCTCACCCTAACCATAAACCTAACCATCACCATAATCCTAACCCTCACCCTCAACCTCATGCTCAGCTTAAACCTAAGCCTAAGCCTAACCCTTACGCTTACCCTCACCCTCACCCTAGCCATCACCCTAACAATAATCCTACCCCATCCCTCATACTAACCCTCACCCTAACCCTAAACCTAACCTTCAACCTAACCCTAATCCTAACTCTCACCCTCACCCCAGCCCTCACCCGAACCCTAATCCTAACCCTAATCCTCATCCTAACCCTCACCCTAACACAAACCCTAACACTCACCCTAATCCTAAGCCTAACCCTAACCCTCAACCTAACCCTAAAACCCACTCTCACTGTAAACCTAACCCTAACCCTCACCCTAACCCTAAATTTAATCCGAACCCTAACTCTCACTCTAAACCTACTGCTAACTCTCACCCTAACCCTAACCCTCACCCTCACCTTCACACTAAGCCTAACCCTAAGACTAAACCTAAACCCTAACCCTAACCCTCACACTCACCCTAACACTTACCCTAATCCTAATCCTAACACTAAGCCTTCCCCTCACCCTCACCCCAACCCTCACCATAAACCTACCTCTAACACTAACCCTAACCCTAACCCTCACTCTCAGCCTCACCCTAACCTTAACTCTAACCTTAAACCTCACACTCACCCTAACCCTAAACCTAAACCTAACCCTAAACCTCACCCTAACCCTAACCCTAAACCTCACCCTCACCCTAGCCCTCACCCTAACCCTAATCCTAACCCTAACCCTCATCCTAATCCTCACCCTAACACTAACACTAACCCTCAACCTAACCAAAACCCGCACTCTCACTGTAACCCTTCCCCTAACCCTCACCCTAACCCTAAACTTAACCCGAACCCTAACTCTCACCTTAACCCTAACAATAACACTAACCTTATCCCTAAACCTCACCCTCACCCTCACCTTCAGCCTAACACTAAGCCTAACCGTAACCCTAAACCTCACCATCACCCTAACCCTCACCTGAAGTCTAACCCAAATATTAATCCTAACCCTAACCCTAACCCTAAAACTCATCCTCACCCTAAAGCTCACACTAAACCTAACACTAATCCTCAATCTAACCATCACGCTCACCCTCACCCTAGCCCTCACCCTAACCCTAACCCTCTTCCTCAGCCTCATCTTCACCCTAACCCAAACCCAAACACTAACCCTCACCCTAAACCTAAGCATCAGCCTAACCCTAACCCTAACCCTCACCCTTACCCTAGCCCTCACCGAACCCTAATCCTAATCCTAATCCTCATCCTAACCCTCACCCTAACACTAACCCTAACCCTCACCCTAATCCTAAGCCTAATCCTAACCCTCAACCTAGCTGTAACCTTCACCCTTACTGTAACTCTAACCCTAACGCTCACCCTAACCCTAAATTTAATCCGAACCCTAACTCTCACCGTAACACTACACCTAACTCTCACCCTAAACCTAACCCTAACCCTCACATTCACCCTAACACTTACCCTAATCCTAAACCTAACGCTCACCCTAACCCTAACCCTCAACCTCACCCTCACCTTCAGCCTAACACTAAGCCTGAGCCTAACTCTAACACTAAGCCTCACACTCACCCTAACCCTTACCCTAATCCTAATCCTAAACCTAAGCCTAACACTCAACCTCACCCTCACATTCATCCTAACCCTCACCCTAACCTTAACTCTAACACTAACCCTAAACCCAACCCTCAACCTCAGCCTCACCCTTACCCTAACTCTAAACCTAAACCTCACCCTCACCCTAACCCTAACTCTAACCTTAATACTAACACTAAACCTCACCCTAACCCTAACCCTAAACCTCACCCTCACCATAACCATAACCCTAAACCTAACCCTAAAAATAAACCTCACCCTCATTTTAAACCTAACCCTAACCCAAATCCTAATCTTAACACTAACCCTAAACCTCACCCTCACCCTAACCCTCACCTTAAGCCTAACCCTAACATTAATCCTAACCCCAAACCTAACCCTAAACCTCATCCTCACCCTAAACCTCACACTAACCCTAACACTAATCCTCAATCTAACCCTCACCCTCAATCTCACCCTAGCCCTCACACTAACCCTAACACTTATCTTCACCCTAAACCTCAAACTAACCCTAACACTAATCCTCAATCTAACCCTCACCCTCACCCTCACCCTAACACTAACCCACACCCAAAACCTAACCCTCACCCTTACCATAACACTCACCCTCAACCTAACCCTCACCTTAACCCTTACCTTCACCCCCACCCTAACCCTCACCCTAACCCTACCTCTCACCCTGAACCTAACTCTAACCCTAAACCACACCCTCATCCTAAACCTAACTCTAACCCTAACCCTAACACTAAACCTCACCCTACCCCTAACCCTAACCCTCACCCTCAACCTCATGCTCAGCCTAACCCTAAGCCTAAGATTAAACCTTACCCTTAATCTCACCTTCACCCTAGCCCTCACCCTAACCCTAATCCTAAAGCTAACCCTCATACTAACCCTCACCCTAACCCTAACCCTAACCATCACCCCAACCCTAATCCTCAGCCCCAACATCACCATCAGCCTAACCCAAAGTCTAAGCCTAAACCTAACCCTAACCCGCACACTCACCCTCACCCTCACCCTAATCCTAACCCTAACCTAACCCTAATCCTAAACCTCAACCTAAACCTCAACTTAACCTTAACCCTAACACTAAACCTAACATTAACGCTCGACCTAACCCTCCAAATAACCCTAAATCTAAACCTAAACCTCACCCTCAACCTAACTCTAATCCTAAACCTAACCCTAAACCTCACCCTAACCCTAAACCTAACCCTCACCCTCACCATAACTTTAAACCTAACACTAACAAAACACTAATCCTAACCCTAAACCTAACCCTAACCCTAATCTTAACACTCACCCTCACTCTAACCATAATCTTAACCCTAACCCTCATCCTAACCCTAAACCAAACCCTAACCCTAACCCTAAACCTTACCCTAACACTAACTGTAAACCTCACCCTCACTCTAGCCCTCACCCTAATCCTAATCCTAACCATAACCCTCACCCTAACCCTAAACTTAACTGAACCCTAACTTTCAACCTAACCCTAAACCTAACCCTCACCTTAACCTTAACCCTCAACCTCAACCTCACTCTCAGCCTAAACCTAAGCCTCAGCCTAAACCTAACCCTAACCCTAAACCTCACCTTCACCCTAACCCTCACCTTAAGCCTAACCCTAACATTAATCGTAACCCTAACCCTAACCCTAAACCTCATCCTCACCCTCAAACTCACACTAACCCTAACACTAATCCTCAATCTAACCCTTACCCTCAACCTCACCCTAGCAATCACCCTAACCCTAACATCATCCTCACCCTAAACCTCACACTAAACCTAACACTAATCCTCAATCTAACCCTCACCCTCACCCTAACCCTAACCCTAACCCTCACCCTAAACCTAACTCTCACCCTTACCATAACCCTCACCCTCAGCCTAACGCTCACTTTACCCTTACCGTCAACCCTACCCTAACACTCACCCTAAACCTAACTCTCACCCTTACCATAACGATCACCCTCAGCCTAACCCTCACCTTTACCCTTACCGTCAACCCTACCCTAACACTCACCCTAACCCTACCCCTCACACTGACCCTAAACCTACTCCTAAACCTCACCCTCACCCTAATCCTAACCCTAAACATAACCCTAAAATTAAACCTCACCCTATCCCTAACCCTAAGAATCACCCTAACACTTACCCTAATCCTAATCCTAACCCTAAGCCTAACCCTCACTCTCATCCTCACCC